>NC_048314.1:21081387-21189822 GCF_013100865.1 Trachemys scripta elegans
TATTTATAACTGACCTCGGGACCGATTGCAGGAGTGGGCTGATAAAGTTTGCGGATGATACGAAGGTGGGAGGCGTTGTAAATTCGGAGGAGGATAGGGATATCCTGCAGGGAGACTTGAATGAGCTTGTGAATTGGAGTATCAGGAATAGGATGAAATTTAATAGTAAAAAGTGTAAGGTGATGCATTTGGGGATGACTAATAAAAATTTTAGTTACAAGATGGGGACGCATTGGTTAGAAGTAACGGAAGAGGAGAAGGACCTAGGGGTCCTGGTAGACCGTAGGATGACTATGAGTCGACAATGCGACGTGGCGGTGAAAAAAGCCAATGCTGTCTTGGGATGCATTAGGCGAGGTATATCTAGTAGGGATAAGGAGGTCCTGCTTCCGTTGTACAAGGCGCTGGTGAGACCTCATTTGGAGTACTGTGTGCAGTTCTGGTCTCCCATGTTTAAAAAAGATGAACTTAAACTGGAACGGGTGCAGAGAAGGGCCACTAGGATGATCAGAGGAATGGAAAACCTGTCGTATGAAAAGAGACTAGAGGAGCTTGGGTTGTTTAGTCTGACAAAGCGAAGGCTGAGGGGGGATATGATTGCTATCTTTAACTATATTAGAGGGATTAATACGAGGGAGGGAGAAGAATTATTCCAGCTTAGTACTAATGTGGATACGAGAACGAATGGATATAAACTGGCCGTGGGGAGGTTCAGGCTTGAAATTAGACGAAGGTTTCTGACCGTCAGAGGGGTGAAATATTGGAATGGCCTTCCGAGGGAAACGGTGGGGGCGACGGACCTGTCTGGTTTTAAGATTAAGTTAGATAAATTTATGGAGGGAATGGTTTAATGGTAAAACATAGTAGTCAAGGAAAATCAAGAAATGGTAGGTAAATTGTATAATGGCTGACAGGGGTCAGGCTGGAGACTCTTGCCTATATGCTCGGGGTCTTACTGATCGCCATATTTGGGGTCGGGAAGGAATTTTCCTCCAGGGCAGATTGGCTGAGCCTCTGGAGGTTTTTCGCCTTCCTCCGCAGCATGGGGCAGGGATCTCTAGCAGGAGGGTTTCTGCCAATTGAAGTCACCTAAAACAGGATTGGGGACTTCAACAGCAGAGTCCAGGGAAGGGGTAGGGACGGTTTTATGGCCTGCAGCATGCAGGGGGTCAGACCAGATGATCATAATGGTCCCTTCTGACCTTAAAGTCTATGAGTCTATGAGAACACCACACTATATGGGGTACTGCTCTGATCCAGTCTGGCAATTCCTATTTTATCGACACAATAAACAGACCCACCTCCTAAAAGGGGCTGACCATCTCCAACTCCACTGATGTCCATGAACATTGCAGGTTGCTCAGCACCTCTCAGGGTCATGCCCATTGTTAGGACATGCTCCTAAATCCTCAACAGCAATTTAGGGCCTGGGGATCCTGCAAAGTGCCAAGTGCCCTCTCCTCACGGCTGTTAAATAAATGCACTTCTGGGTCCACCTGACAAGATTTAAAGTGGGAGCAGAAAGCTCTGAGCACCTCACAGGACTGTCCCCCTCCACAAGAGCCAGAGGACAAACAGAACAAAGGATGTTGCTTCCTTCTAATAACACTCTGGATTTGAGTCTAAGGCAGCTGCCTAAATAACCCTCTGCTATGATCCTGTTTATTTTGGGAACGTAGAGGAACAATACCAGTGTTGTGTGGGAAACCAATGCCCAGCACTGAGACTTAACCAGCCTTATCTCACTGGGACAGCACGTACCATCCTCTAGCCAAGGGAGAGAGGCCCTGCTCCCTCTCCCCTCCACCAGCTTCAGTCCAAGAAGTCTGTGTGCATCTGACAGAAAGTGAGCTCCCAACACCTGATCTTATTACTGCAACCCAGTTCTCCTTGGCAAAAGCAGAACGGCTGTCTTTGGCTTCATTCCACTGTGCATACTGTAAAGCCATGGCCCGTTGCGGGGTGTCTGTTGTCACCCTCTAATGGCTGGCTGTAGCCTACAGAGAGACAAGGCTAGTCACTCGTGACTGATGGTGGAGCAGTAAAGGTGTCCCAGTTTGGAGCGAGACGGCTTGGCCTCCATCCCTGCTGATGACAGCCAAATCTGTGTCTGCAGCACAAAGTGCTGTTAGATGAATTTGCTGGTTTGGCTGGCAAAGCGGCTATGCTAGGAGCTACCTGCTAGGCGTAATAGGTACATTCATCAGACGTCTGCCTAGTGGGGTGGGATGTAAGGGGTTCACACCCCCATTCACAAACTGCCCTTCTTGTGTTGTTCCAGGACCCTTGTCCCAGCAGCCGCTGACTCTTCAGGGCAACGTGTCCAGATTCCCCTCAAACGACAGGAGAATATTCTCTTTGGACTGCCTTTCACCAGCTGTGAGCGGTCTCTGCAGGCCCCAGCCCACTGACAGCACAGAACAGCTCACTCGGCTGTTTGCCCGCACTTGGCTGTCTCCTTTCCCCGTGCAGAGAGCATCTCTTTCACGTTAGGAGGGCGAGCAGAGATATGATCTCAGGGGTCTCTCTCAAAATGGCCAGACCTGGTTTTAGGACACAGCAGCTGCATCAACTTCTGTTAGAAGCCCAAGACACCCACCCACCCCTCTGTCAATCACGTGGCCATGGAAGGGTTCATTTGCAGGGCAGAAGGCCGTCCTCCACCTTAGTCTTTTCAGAAGGAAATACTAGGCTGAACCCTGAGGTAGGGCATCCTTCCCAGGCTCTGGTTCCCTTTGGCTGGCCTCCCATCACCCCTCATAGCCATGGCCTTTCAAAATGACTTCTCAGATGGCCCGCTTGCTATGGCAGCCCTCCCCACACTTTGACACCTCCTGGTGACTGGTTTGCTCTCGACCCCAATTTCAGCCAACGTGTTCACTAGACAAACTGCCCCTCCGGCTTTTCCCTTCAGTCAGAGAGCAGCCATGTTGGTGGGACCAGAGATCACTCAGGCCATTCTGATCCTGCACAGCACCAGGGCTTCTCCATCACCTTTCATAGAATCATAAAATCTTAGAATATCAGGGTTGGAAGAGACCTCAGGAGGTCATCTAGTCCAACCCTCTGCTCAAAGCAGGACCAACCCCAACTAAATCATCCCAGCCAGGGCTTTGTCAAGCCGGGCCTTAAAAACCTCTAAGGATGGAGATTCCCCCTTCTGGTCTTTGTTTCCAACCACATCCATTCAGGAAGGGTGGGTCTTGTGGTCAGTGCACAGGCCTGGGGTTTAGGTGACTCATGTTCAGTCCCAAGCTGTGCCAGTCCGTCTGTGTGAGCTTGGGGAAAATCACTTCTCTCTGGATCTCAATTTCCCCCCATATGTAAAATGAGGAGGCTACTGCCCTATCCCAAGAGAGGTGTTTGTGGGGCACTCCGGTATTGCAGTGACGGGCCCAACATCCTGCGAACACCTACAAAGAGATTCGCACCAGCCCTGTCCTCTCCCCACATGCGTATTCTGATTTTCAAAGATGCTGAGCAATGCCAACTCCTCTTGAAGTCACCAGAGCTGCAGATGTTCAGCACCTTGGTACGCTAGGCCAGGTAAGTCTTGGACTTATTGGAGTGGCTTCCTTATTGGTCTCTCTTCTCCCTCGTCACAGCAGAGGCATCTCTCACTTTCCACCTACTCCTCATTCTCACTTCTTGGTAAGAACAGATCCTCCAGGTGCTGGGCTCTCTCAAAAAGTCATCAGCAGCCCTGGCCTTTCTGATGAACAATAAGCTATTCAGGAAAATCTGCCTCCCCGCCTTTAATTTTCTATATGTTTTAAACAATACATACAAATCACCATCATTCCTGGCTTCTCCTCCCACAGCTCTTATGGTTACCTGGTTACAGTTGCTTTTCCCCTTGCTTTTGAGTGACATCCCTGTGGGGGTCTCTCAGTGGCCAAGTGCGTAGGGGAAACACGTTCTTTCCTAATTGTTAGGCTGGAAACGAGACAGCCCCCCCCCTCCTGTGTAAGTGACACACATTTTCTAAAACCATCAATGCAGGCTCCTTGGCAGTGAATGGAGCAATAAGCAGGCATGCCAGAAGGCAGTGGGGATGCACCAGCCCAAACAAGAAAGGGGTGGGGGGGCGCAGAGAAGCTTGAGAAAAGCAGCGCGGGCGCACACACACACACACACACACACAATTCATGAATGGAAAAGTCAAGTGTGAAAGCTGGACTAGCCCCTTGGGCAGCCATGGGTTAGCCTCAGCATGTCACCTAGACAGACACTGACCTTGGCAGCTTTATGGGAGTGAGATTTCCATAGGGATCCCTGCTCAGTGAATAATTCCTTACACTCATTTTGGGCACAAAGAGGTTTCCTCTGTCACTGTCTTGGCGGGACATGTTCTTCCACCTCCCTTTTAATTGTTCAGAATGAAAACTCCAGTCTCCACTTGCACGGAGCTTCTCCTGTAGCTGCCCCACAGCAGGCTGGAGCCCGGAGTGTCTCCTGTAGCTGTCTCCCAGCAGCTAGGTGCATTGGACTTCTATAGCGGTCCCCAACACACCGGAGCACTGAAACACAGGAGTTAATTCCACGATCTTATCCTCACTGCCTGATTCCCCTCACCGCCTCCAGCGCCAGTCAGGGCTGTATTACACAACCCTGTGTGCTGACAGGTGCAGCTGTTTGTTTGGGGGAGAGAAAGAAATTGCTTCTTCCCCACCAGTTTCTCTTTGAAGATCCAGAGTTTGCCTCTTCTCCCATCACCCAGCAAGCACTCAACAAAACGCAGCGTGAACAACATGAAAACACAGGGGCCGTCTGAGCAGCAGAAGTGTCAGCATCAGGTGCGTCAGCAGAAAGACAGCCTGAGCTCAGACAGCTCTCTTGTCTGTAGTGCACACAGAAGTCAAGCCCGTCGCTGGCTCTCGCGTGCTGCTGGAGCCGGCGCGCGGAATGCTGCGTGGAATGCCCCAGGCTGCCAGTAGCCATATGGAGTTCATTTGCATGGTACCAAGCTTCGAGTCCGCATGGCCCAGATCCAAGAGTCAAGCAGTGGTCAGTCAGCCTCCCACACAGATGCCTGTTCGCCTGTGTGTGCTCAGAAGGGCTGTTCTAATGAAGGCAGTGTGGCCAGCTACACCGGCCCTGCTGGTCAGAACTTATACGCAAATCACTGAGATGCATCAGAGGCCAGTACCTGTGGCCACCAAAATAAGACAAAATAAAAGGGAAGGAAAGTCTCCTCCCCTGTGCTGTCCTCTCCCTTGAGTCAGTTTACGGTATTAAGAAATTACCTAGCTGAGCTGAAAAGCACAGGAATTTTAAAACCACGCTGATATATTACGTACTGAAATGGAAACGAAATCCAGCACCCCCTCGGGCAACATTTTCTTGTCTATTGGGCAATTAAAACAAATTGTGGCTTTCCTGCCTTCTGCCCAATGAGTAAAACCTGTTTTTATTAAAAAGGGGGGGAGGACGTAAAGGCACTGATTGAAAGTGGGGTGTGCCTGATGAAGATGTTCCTGCAGAGAAGTCCACCAGTGCCTTGATGCTAATGCTGCCACCAGCACTCTATTAGAGGAGGTCTTGAAATATTTAAAGAGCCATAATTAGGATTGAATATAAAAAGCTACTGAACTGAGCACATTACTCACTTCAGGATAAGTAATGCACTCATTTTTCATGGCTACCTACTGTCCGAGTGATACGGTAATGTTGCGGCAGTTAGGGTCTGCCTAGGTACTGAAACAGCCCCGTCACCATCGTATCCGAGCATCTCCAAGGCACTTAGGGATTTGGCCTCCCAACACTTTTGGGAGGGAGGAATGGCTCATCGCTGCCATTTACAGATAGGGATGTGAGGCACCAACTAGAGACTTGTCTAAAGAAAGCTTTGGTGAAGCAAGGAATTGAACCCCAGATCTCCTGGATCCCAGCTCAGTGCTTTAACCCCAAAGGCATCCTTCCTCACCAGCTCACTGCTAAATCACTCCTAATGACAAAATGCACTTCCATAGCATCTTTCATCTTGGGATTTACAGAACCATCACCACAGCAGTCAAAGTCCTTCATAAATCTATTAATCAAATCTCCCAGCAGGTGAAAGGAGCACGTCAGTATTATTATCCCCATTTTTCCTAGAAAGACATTAAACCACAGTGATATTAAGGGTCTTTCCTGGTGCCCATCCCCCCACCAGGTCACAAAGTGAGTCTGTTACGTAGCCCGGAATAGAAACCAGGAGTCCTGAATCCCAGTTTCTCTGCCTCTTGCACACTACAGTCCCTCTTGCCCCGTTTCAAAGAGAAGGAAAAAAATACCTTTTGCCCAGTTTTCCATAAGGAAGCACAATATTAAAAAGGTGCCTGATCTGTTTTCTATGCACACCACAACTCCCACTGCAGCTGAGGGACAGCCCACGCGTAGTGGCAGCAGACTGGACCCTTCTCGTTAAGAATAAACAGCTACGAAAGGCAAAGGGAAACAGGCAAATAAAAAGCATGCCCAGATATGGATGAAGAGAGCGCTAATCTGTTACACAGCCTTGGAGCATTGTTTGGAATGAACGGAGGTTCACCCAGGGTATCAGAGCGGACGAAGCCAAGGAGACAGGAAAATTATACCCGGGGTTTCCCAAAGAGAGAGAATATTTTAAAAGACAGGAATGACCCGAGCACTCACATGTGGTATTTGAGAATGCTGAGTGGGGGGGAAGCCAGGGAAGCGAGTTCTCTCCAGGCCTCCCAGGCAGATGCTAGAAGGCAGCAATGGAAGAAGTAGCCGGGTGTGGGGAGGAGAGGGGAGGCAAAGCAGATGCCTCTGCTGTTCCCCAAGAGACTAAAGCCTAGACACCACTGAGGTTGCAGATTGGAGCAAACAGCGAGCCTCCTTCCCCCTCCAGTGTTGATCCATACGGGCAGGATCAGTGCCTATTAAGTGGGACCTACACACAGGCACCCAGGTGTAACTGTTTAGGCCCACACCAATTATGCAGGGCAGTGATTTGGTGCCAGGTGCCTTCCTGACCCCACTTGTGCCCTGCAGCATTAGGACTAATTCCCCTCATTATCGCGGCTGACCTCACTGTACATTGGGAGGGGGGTCATTGCATTATCCACCTCGTTAAGGAAATCCCACCATGGGAGATCTGCAAGAGTGTCTAGCCTCAGCAGCGCCTTACTCAGGTGAGTAATTGCCACTGAGATAATGGTTGCCTGGGTCATATGTGTTTACAGGTCTGATATTGGCACCGTATGCACCATCCCCACCTCTCTGAAAAGGCTCTGCACAGCTCCCACGCCCTCAGCAGGAACCTCCCCAAACTGCTGAAAGAGGGCAGATTCATGCTCTTGGGGAAAAGACATTTGGTCCAGTGGATGGATATAAAACATTGGAGCAGATATTACAGGGGGCAGGGGGAAATACAAACTAGAGCACACACACCAAGCAACTGTTCCTTAAGGGGAGCTGCCGATGCAGTCCTGCAGCCAATTCAAGAGGCATGCCCTGAAATCAACCCAAAGGGCTTTGGCAATTAGCAAACAGGGTAAGAGCAATTATGAACAGCCTCCTGAAAAGTAAACGACTCTGTGTTTTAGTCTATGCTCGGAAGCATTTCTCGGTAGGAAAGCATGAAAAGAAAGTGTGATAGGTTCGATCACAGAGATCCCCTTGGTACGGTCACCTGATGTGCTAAAATTACCTCTGAGCCCATTTTCCCTGCCAGCTTGGGACTCCAGAACCCTGCCTTGTTGAACCAGACACACTACACCACAGACGCAGGGTCTGGGCCACGCCCCTAAAGCTGCAGACTAACTAAAAACAGCTCAGCAGGTTACCTCTCTCCAGCACCCAGACACCCAGCTCCCAATGGGATCCAAACCCCAAATAAATCCATTTTACTCTATATAAAGCTTATACAGGGTAAATTCATAAATTGTTCACCCTCTATATCATTGATAGAGAGATATGCACAGCTGTTTGCTCTCCCAAGTATTAATCACTCTGGGTTTATTAATAAACAAAAGTGATGTTATTAAGTATAAAAAGTAGGCTTTAAGTTGTTTCAAGTAATAACAGACAGAACAAAGTAAATCACAAAGCAAAATAAAACAAAACACACAAGTCTAAGCCTAATATATTAAGAAACTGATTACAGGTAATATCTCGCCCTCAAAGATGTTCCAATAGCTTCTTTAACAGACTAAACTCCTTCCTAGTCTGGGCCCAATCCTTTCCCTGGTACAGTCTTTGTTAAATCCAGCAGACATCTCAGGTAGTAAGCAGGGGTTTTCTCATGACTGGCCACCACCTCTGTCCTGCTCCACCCCCTTTTATAGTTTTGGCACAAGATGGGAATCTTTTGTCTGTGCTTGTCCCCACCCCCACCTCATCAATGGAAAAGTACAAGGATTAAGATGGATTCCAGCATCATGTGATATGGTCACATGTCACTGTAAGACCCCTAGTCTCCATTCTTCCTGGATTGGCCCACAGGTACACAGAAAGGTTTGCAGGTAAATAAACCATTTACAACCAATTGTCTGGGTCAATGGGAGCCATCAAGATTCTAAACCACCATTAATGGCCCACAATGTGCATAATTACAATAGAACCTCAGAGTTATACTTCATATTTCTAGCTTCAGATACAAGAATCATACATGCATACAAACAGGAGGAATATATTCAGTAGGTTATAACCTTTGTTATGATACCTTACAAGAGCCCTTTTGCATAAAGCATATTCCAGTTACATCATATTCACACTCATAAGCATATTTCCATAAACCATACGGAGTGCAACATCACAGAAAGGTCTAATGGTTAACACAGGGGACTAGAAATTGGGATTCCTGGATTCAATTTCCAGCCCTACTGATTTTCTGGAGTTGCAGTTTTAATTCTCAGCCTCTTTGTTTTTGTGGCTCAGCCCGGAATGTTATCTGAATATAGTTTGGGAAGGGAGGAAGGAGTCATGGTTAATTTCTTCCATTAGAGAGATAGAGCCAAATGACTGAGGTTTGGAGACATTTGAATCTGAACTTTTCCACTCTGCATATAGATTTTATATAGATTCTATGTGAACCTATTGGGGTGGCACCCAAAGGTCCCAATCAGGATTGAGCTCCCATCATGCTGGGTGCTGCCCAAAATACAGCCCTCCCCCAGAGAGCCTGCAACCTAACAATGAAACCGACGCCCAAGGACACATACCGGTGCAGCAGCTGGGAACAACCTCAGGTCTCCTGACTCCCAGCCCAGTGCGCTATCCACTGGACTACACAGCTTCCTCAGTGTACTGTTAAATAATCAGCCAAACCTCCATCCCCCAACCTCCCAGGAAAGTTAATGACAGAGTGAAGCAAGTGCCTAATACAGTTGATCAGAATGACAGGCAGACAATAGAGCATAATGGTTCATTCGCAATCATTATAGTCTATTGTGTAAATATGCAAATACAGTGCAATTCAGTTTAACTGATCAGTTCCTGCACCCCTATTTTCCTATGGCCACATTCCTTAATATGTTTGTCCTTCACCCTCCTGGGTCAGATTGGAAGGGACTTCTCTGATGTTCTCACTTTTGCAGCTGAGTGGAACTCATCTGTAGTGGAGACAGCTTGCAAGGATGCTAATTAGAGCTAATTAAAACTTGACTGACCTGCCCTGGCACTAGAACGTTCCTGGCAGAATTCACTCTGTCCTTCAAAGGTCGAGATCGGGTTCTGTGTACGTGACTCGGGAAGCTCATTGTGCCACAGATCTGCACATAAGGATCATTCTGGTGGAATCTGCCCACAGGGATCCATACAACCAGCCTCTTTGCCATATAACAGAGAGCAGCTATTCCCCCATGGGACCCACACCAGCAAACAGCGTAAGAGCTCCAGCCACCAACCCCTGGTTTAAAAGGGAAGCATTAGTGGCAACATGTTTCTCAGGAGAAGACTTTGACTTTGGGATTCATTCCCAAAAATAGCCTTCTGGACAGGCTGCCCAGACCATCTATTTCTCTAGGCCTTGCAGCAGGAAGAGGGGAAGTTGAGGGTGGGGGGCAGAAGTCTGAGTCACCACTAAATCAGATTTTAGAAGAGTGGGGAGTTGACAGGAGACAAATCAATCGTTCCCAAACCTCCCCTCACATCGGTCCACCTTGGCTTGGTCATATCCATGGATAAGATTGTCACAATGGATATGCAGTAGCTAGTCTATAACCAAACTCAAACAGCATCAGAAGTTATATATGTTTTAGAAGCCAAAGAGCCCCGTTTGAGCTCCAGTCCTGCAAGGATCCCTCTGCCCATGCACAGCCCCTCTGAAGTCAATGTAAGTCGGCACACGCAGAGCTCACAGAAGGATCAGGGCCTTAATCAACAAGGACCTCTATCTTGGGTGGGTATATTTTGGCAGTTAGTAGCTACCTGGAGGAGCTCACAACGTGAAGCAAAGCTACAGACTGTTAACTCAGCCAGGAAATGCCCGCCCCAGAAGCCACGAGTGCCACTTAAAGTGTTAAAATAAATCTGCTTTTTAGGAGCTGGAAGCCCACCCGCTGAAATGCCTTGGGCATAGCGCTGTGGCTCTAGACCTTTTCCGGGCAGCTAGAGACCAGTGCAACGCGTGTAGCCCTCTTGCACAGGGCAAGGGGTCTTTGTTCGCAGCATGGGGTCTGGTTTGTAATGAAGCCAATAGGTTTGTCCAAGCTCGTTTTAAAAATAAAGAGCAGATTCCCAAGGAACCTTGTGAAGGCAAATTCTAAAAAGGATTCACATTGCTGCAACTGAAAGACAAGCCGCAATTTGCCACGCTCCTCACCAACAAGCTCGTCTCCAGACCCAGTTTAACCCTAGAGAAGATTTTGATGGCTGCCAGACCCTTTGAAAATCACCAGGGTCCAGAACTGAAATGCTGCCAGGCCTTTCGTTAGAGGGGTGCTAGCATGCGCTGCTCTAATAATAGGATTAAGTTCCATGCCAATCAACTGCTAACGAATTTAAGCCCTAAACTGATGATTAATGTAAAAAGACAGTGATTCGCCTGTCAGAAGCTTCGGGTAGAACCTTGGCACAAATATCAACCTTTATGCTGCCACTACCTGCACAAGAGGATAAAGAGGATATAAATCCTATTAGCGATACAGCAATTTCCCACCAGTCCTGTCTCTCCTTGTCCTTCCTATTTACATCCATTTTTCTCACTGGTCCCATCTATCAGCAGTGTTTACAAACACATCTCAAAGCGGAGTTTCCTGGTCCTTTGGGTTATTTATTCCATGGGAACTAAGAGCATGTCTGACTTCCCACAGCACAGAAAGCATCTTGCCTGTGCCTTGCTTTTCAAGTGGGATAATTTGCTCCAGTAATATCTGTCAATGCACAGTATTATTCAGACACACACAGAGAAGCTATAAAGTGCCAATTCCTGTTACTGTTCTGCCGGGAAAATCCTTCTCTCTCTGTAACCACATATAGATGGGGGCAAGGAGCACCATGCCAATGCCTCAGAGTTGCAGATCCAGAGTGTGCGACCTGTTCTAGTAAGCAAAGGGCACTGAAAGTCAGCGAATAATAGAGGGAAATGGGAGGGGGAAGTGCTTTCCCCGACCAGGCGTGTGTGTTAATCTTTACCGCAAGGAACAAAGCTGGGAAGAGGTGGGAGGCTGGCTTTCTAGCCTACACATAAGCCCCGGAAGTTGCCGGAGAAGAATGAATGCGTCAGTCACTCCAGCGTCCGATTGGGCTGATTTAAAGGCAGCACTGATGGGCTTCAAAGAGAATCTCGGGCAGCCCTTGAAGGCCAGGGGTGGAAGATATCACTGTCATGGAGAACGGGGAGAGTGTGAAATATTATTGTGGGCCATAACCACTCTGAGCAGGGGCAGCGTCCTACTTTGCTGTTCTTCTGCTGAAGCTGCTGTAAGACCATTCTGGAACCCAACAACTGGAACCCAGCATGTTTAACGCTATGGAACCAATATGGTGAAAGTAACTCAATACGAGGGAAACCCCAGAAGTCCTTTCCCAGAGATATACATGTGTGTTAGGATGTATTCCGTTTTCAGCCTCAACAGTTCCATCTACTGGTGAGCTCACTGCAATGTGACTATCAGATGGCTCAGGTGGACTCAAGCATGACTGAGAAAACCAACTCAGGCAGAAAGGACCATAATTCCTCTTTATCTCTGCTTTACAAGCACACTTCAGCAATGACTGGCCTCGTAATTTTATGAAGTTCTTGACAGCTAATCCGCTATGTTGCAATTATTTCTGAAGCAAGAAAAGGCCAAGATTCCATTCCAAGAACTGAGATCTCAGCTGCCAGCCAAAGGAAGAGAAGCTGGCAAATCTTCCTTTATTTTTTAAATAAAGGTGCAAGCAGGTAATGATGTCCAGAATAGTTAGTTACTAACGAGTAACAGACTTTAATTCGGTGCAAGTTCTACCAGATGGACTTTGCCCCACTCAGAAAATGGAAAACGTAAAGACCACTGAGCGTGCCTTCATCCCAAGTATATATACCATTCAGAGGTGTTTATTATACAATCTATGCAAGACCAGCTGCATTGTGTCCCAAATGTGAGACACACCTCAGTAGGAGCAGGATGGCTTCCTAGGGAATATCTGTACCTCACTGAACAGCCCAGACACCACAGCAGAGGGACAAGGGACACTTTTAAAACTATCCTTCACTAATATGCATGCAAGAACCTATAAAACAGCCTCTTTGTCCCACCTAACACTCAGGCCCTTGGCACAGCACTGACTCCGAGTTAGATAAATATCCAGCTGAAATACCAAATACTGGAGGCTGCGTGGTCTAATGAACTGGGCACCAGAGAGTCTATTCAGAGACCCTCACCCAGTAATTTCTGCATCAAGTCCATAATTTCTGGTGGAGCTACAGCAGATCTTTCAGAACAATGCTCATTCTTGACTTAAAGACTCAAGTGATGGCAGAATCTCAACTACAACTAGGAGAGCAGGCAAACAGCCTCCTCGGGGTCCATAATTAGCCTTGCCTGGATGACCCAGGAAATTCCTAATGAGATATGGAGCATTTTACCTGAAGGACACTGCTTTGAATCCTACCATGGTCACGAATGAACAAGAGGCATAACCATCTACTGGCTGCTTGACGATCTACGTGAAATAAATGTAGTGGGTTCCTTTCTGGTTCATGGTGGCTGAGTGGAAAATGCCAACCACAGCCAGCATTAATAGGCACAACCGTCAACAGAGACCAAAGAATGGAAGAGCATACAAGCAAACTGCCTTCTGGCTCCTAGCAGCAGACCTCTGAATGAGGGTTAAGCCCAGTGGAAGGGCACTGCTGCCTCTCCTCTGCTGATATGGAGGGCTGTTTGATCGGCTAAACTCACTTCACAAAACCAAACCAAAAAGGGGAAAAACCTGCCACATGTTTGAATCTAATCTTCATCTGTGCTTCTGGGGAAGCCAGGACCATTGTAGTCAATAGCACCATTCTCCGAGGTGCCGGTTCAGTAATTCTTACAGACCTCTCTCATTGCCGCTCTGGGACCTAATTCTCAAGTTGTGACTTTGGAACAGTTGACTCAATCAGTACCGCCGCATGCCTCCCCTAACATCAGGCACCCCAAGCTAAGGTTTAGTATCTAATTCTATCCTTCCTGACTACACACACTTCTACCTAATGTACTCCAAATATAAATAGTAGCACCCAGTATTCCCCAGAGACGTATCAGCAAAATCTTCAGGACAGACTGACATATTTTTAGCCTCTCTTACCGACGATATGAGTAGACGTGAAAAAAGCCATATATGTCTTATGCAAAGATACAACTTTCCTAAACAGCTTCTCCAGCAGAAACAGCCTTGGCTTCACCACCTGTCACGAGTGTCTTCTTGTTCCACCTCTTTCTTCTGAAATAAACCATATACACTGGAGGTACTATATAGAAAAGCCAACTCTCCAGCTGCGTGAGTCACCCTCTCTCTCTGGTTCTATACTTGTGCAGGTTATTTTTGTGTGAGCCCTTTCCTATGGCTGCTCAGTCCTCGTCACTACTTACCCGAGTTCCCTTACATGGTCAAGAAAGAGAAAAGAGTTTCCAACCCAGAGGAGATCATGCTCTCCGCTGGCTGGCTGGCTGCCTTGCTGTACAAACATTCACAACATTTCCCGTGAGACAGGAAGGCAAAATTTCGGTTTCTTATACCCTCTGGGTGCCAAGAATTGCTGAGCAGGATGTTCCTAGGCAGGACCTATTTTACAATTTAAAGCACGCTTGCAATTAACTCCTTGCTTTCTCTTCGGAGGAATCTCGCAGGGCAAATACCCTGGGAAGTATTGCAGTGGAATGGGGTTCTAATCCCATAACTGTTGCACAAAGAGGAACAAACATTTGGTAAAGACTCACACACAGAGCAGCATGCAGGATAGCATTTGAGACAGACATTGTGAGAGAGAGGAATGACCGATTTCCTCACTTGCTCTTATTTTCCCCTACATTTCAAATCAAGGGGGAAGAATTTGAGCAGGTGCCTGCTGTTGACCCTAATGGGGATGGCATAGGCAAAGTCCATTCAGACAGGAGTGTGTTGACACAGGGTTACATGGTTTAGATAAAGGCTCAAGAAGACAAAGCATTCCTGGTCTAACCCCACCATGCAAATAAAGGAGACCGTGATTTATAGAGCAGAGGGAGTGCAAAAGATCATTTCCTTGCTGTTCCAAACATAAATAAGAGGGCTGGGGGTGGGGAGAGAGGCGCCTTGCCAGTGTTTGATCTCTGTACACAAAAACCCAGGAACATTTACCCCGGGGAATTTAAGAGAAATCTAAAACTCAGGAGGGGGAAGACAGGCATGTTAGACCAGGAGGCTGCCCTCTGCTCCTAAAACATCTTTCATTCCCTTGCACACACAAGTGGTAACGAATCTACAGCTACCCCGGCAGACAAATATGCCACAGCGTGAGACAGGGGAATGAAACCAAAGACCCTTTGCTCCTAAAGTAAAAGAATGCAAGGTGAGCTCTTTGAGGCAGGACCGTCTGTTGGTTCTGTGTTTGTGCAGCGCCTAGCACCAGGCAGCCCTTGCCCATGACAGGAGCTCCTACATCCTGCAAGCTGCATGGAAACTATTGAAAGACACCATAAGAGAGGCTCAAAGTCAATATATACCCCAAAGGGGAAAAAAACCTAGAGGACTCAAAATCAAAAAACCACGCCACCATGGCTAAACAGGGGAGTGAAAGAGGCAGTTACAGGCAAAAAGGCATCCTTTAGAAATTGGAAATCAAATCCTAGTGAGGAAAATAGAAAGGAACATACACTCTGGCAAGTTAAGTAGAAGTATAATGAGGCAGACCAAAAAGGAATTTAAAGAGCAACTATCAAAAAGCCAAACAAAAATGCAGTTAGTTTTTGTAAGTCCATCAGAAGCAGGAAGCCTGCTAAACAATCAGTGGGGCACTGGACGACAGAGGTGCTAAAGGAGCACTCAAGGAAGACAAGGCCATTGTGGAGAAGCTTAATGAATTCATTGCATCGGTCTTCACTGCCAAGGATGCGAGGGAGATTCTCACACCTGAGCCATTCTTTTTAGGTGACAAATCTCAGGAACTGTCCCAGATTGAGGTGTCAGTAGGGGAGGTTTTGGAACAAATTGATAAATTAAATAGTAATAAGTCACCAGGACCAGATGGTATTCACTCAAGAGTTCTGAAGGAACTCAACTGTGAAATTGCAGAACTACTAAGTGTGGTGTGTAACCTATCACTTAAATCAGCCTCTGTACCAGGTGACTGGAGGATAGCTAGTGTAATGTCCATTTTTTTAAAAAGTCTCCAGAGGCAATCCTGGCAATTACAGTCTAACTTTAGTATCAGGCAAATTGGTGGAACTACAGGAAAGAACAGTATTATCAGACCCTTAGATTAACACAATATGTTGGGGAAGAGTCAACGTGGCTTTTGTAAAGGGAAATCATGCCTCACAAGCCTGCAGACAAGGGTGACCCAGTTGATACACTGCTGTTTGAATTTTAGAAAGCCTTTGACAAGGTCCCACATCAAAGGCTTTTAAGCAGAGAAAGCCATCATGGGACAAGAGGGAAGGCCCTCTCATGGATAAGTAACTGGTTAAAAGATAGGAAACAAAGGGTAGGAATAAATGGTTAATTTTCACAATGGAAAGTGGTAAATAGCAGGGTCTCCCAAGGATCTGTACTGGAACCTGTGCTGTTCAACATAGTCATAAATGATCTGGGGTAAACAGTTCATGGCAAAGTTTGCAGTTGATACTAAATTACTCAAGATAATTAAGTCCAAAGCTGACTGTGGAAAGGGATCTCACAGAACTGAGTGACGGGACAACAAAATGCCAGATGAAATTCAACATTGATAAGTGCAAAGTAAGGCACATTGGAAAAAATCATCCAAACTATACATACAAAAAGATGAGTTCTAAATTAGCTGTTACTACTCAAGAAAGAGCTTGGAGTCTTTGTGGATAGTTCTCTGAAAACATCTGCTCAGTGTGCAGTGGCAGTCAAAAAAACTAACAGCGTTAGAAACCGTTAGGAAAGGGATAGATCAGAAGATATCATAATGCCACTATATGAATCTTTGGTACGCCCACACCTTGAATACTGCGTGAACTTCTGATCGCCCCGTCTCAAAAGATATATTAAAATTGGAAAAGGTACAGAGAAGGGCAACAAAAATGATTAGGTGTATGGAACAGTTTCCCTATTAGTAGAGATTAAAAAACTGGGACTGTTCAGTTTAGAAAAGAGCAACTAAGGGGAGATATGACAGAGGTCTATAAAATCATGAATAGGGTAGAGAAAGTGAATCAGAAAGTGTTATTTACCTGTTCCCATAACACAAGAACCAGGGGGCTCTCAATTAATTTTTAGGCAGCACATATAAAACAAACATAAGGAAATACTTCTTCACACAACGCACAGTCAACCTGTGGGACTCATTGCCAGGGGATGTTGTGAAGGCCAAAAGTATAACTGTGTTTAAAAAAAATAGATAAGCTCATGGAGGATAGATCCATCAGTGGCTATTAGCCCAGGTGGTCAGGGATGCAGCCCCATGCCCTAGATGTCCCTAAACCTCTGACTGCCAGACGCTGGGACTGGATGACAGGGGGATGGATCACTCAATAAATTGCCCTGTTCTCATCATTCCCTCTGAAGCATTTGACACTGGCTACTGTTGGAAAACAGGATACTGGGCTAGACAGACCATTTGTCTGTCTCAGTATGGCCATTTTTATGTGCTACTGCAATTCAAACAGCAGCAAGGGATTCCATCTCTTGAGGTACAAGTCTTATCAGTGGCAAGTGCTGTTAGGATTTAAGTCTTCCATAAATTGCAGCCACTAGAGGGGCACCCCAATCTCACTCTCACGCACACGCACCTCTAATATTCCATCCAGGTCTGTTCTGCAAACATAGAATCCGGTTGCAAATTTAGGAATCTGTTTTTACTAAAGGCAGCATGGCCAATGCAACCATCCCGACAGGTCAGTGAGCCGCAGGGAAAAATAAGACCCACCTGCAAAAGAGCAAACCAATTGAACTGGGCCTTCGGATGGTTAGAAGCAGAGAAAGACTTTTTTCCTTCCAGAGAATGAAAAAAAACCCACACATTTTACTGACTTTGTTAACATTTTAAATGATGAAGCTGCAAGAGGAAGCCAAGCTACCATGGATTTGCCGAGACACAGATGGTGGGGAGAAGAAGGGGAAGTATTTCTCCTTTTCCTATACATGATGGGTATCCTGCCCTCATCAGATACTACCTCTGCTGTTAGGTGGGAGAAAAACATGGGGAGAGAGAATTAATGAGTCATTCACATGATCCAGAGTTCAGGCCCATTTACAAATTACTCGCTCAGTTGTGCTGCTTTGAAAATTAATGACTTGTTATTTAATACTTTTTCTTCTTCCCCCATTTAACCTTTTAGGAGTGAAAGAAAATCTCCCTGACTTGTTATGAGCAGATGTGGATATGAAGAAATCTAACCTCACTAATGATAAACCAGGAGGCACAACACATCCAGACTTCCTTGTCCAATTAGAATGAATTCATATGCAAGCTTAATGTGCCTAATTAACCTGTCATCTGATGAGTATAAGGCAATTTGAATAGCGGTGCCAGTAAATATTTGCATCTATGTTACACTGCTCTAGAGCCAAAATGCTTCTGAAATAAATGTAGTTAAACTTTACTAATTCTGGGTCACTGAGAACGAAAATGATGCTTAAAATTGTTGATTGGCTCTAGTTTTCAAGATATGCTATTGGGTCAGTATATACGACCCTTGACTTGGGAATGGCGGAGGATAAGTGAGTTATAAAGGGAAGGGATCTCAATTTAAACCAGAAATGACTAAAATACATCTTTGACTGGATCTATGAATAAATCTATGACGGGGTTTGGACAGTACTTGCTTTTTAGGCAAAACAATGAATGATGCAATCTGAAGCTGGTATTGCGTCATACATGATATGAAATGCATCATGTTATTCCTAGAAGTCATGGATGATGCAATCATAACGAAGCTTACATCACTCTGCTGAACAAATTGCCCTATATCAGCTCTAGAAATCATACAGTGTTGTGCTCTCTTATTTGTCAGTGTTTGATTTTGCAAAGGGACACATTTCTGTTTAGCCAAAGTGAGCAGAGATGCCTCGTACTTGTGTGAACAGTGCAGATAACTTCTGCTATGTTTGTGGTGAAGTGACTTTTGCATCACAAAAGCGCAGTATAACCACTATGGTTAAGAAAGCCTATCACCTTTATTTTGGCTGCAAAATTGGAGATCAGGACAAGAGGTGGGCCCCACACATACACTGCAACACTTCTGCAACAAATCTTCGCCAGTGATTGAACAGGAAAAGGAAATCTATTGCTTTTGCAGTGCCAATGATTTGTAGAGAGCCAACAGCTCATACCAGCAATTGTTACTTCTGCATGGTGCCTCCAGTTGGGAAAGGTGTGTGAAAGAAGAAAAAGTGGACTGTGCATTATCCAAACATTCCTCAGCTATATGCCCAGTACCCCACGGAGAAGGACTGCCGGTTCCTGATGCACCAGAATCATTCTCACTTGAGTCAGATGAGGAAGAGGAAGAGGATGAAACTTCTGGTCCTGAACCATCAATGTCACAGGACCCACATTTTCTCCCATCCTCCTCCTCTGAACCACACCTCATAACACAAGGTGAACTGAATGACCTTGTCAGGGATTTGGAACTACCCAAGAGTAAGGCAGAGCTGTTGGGCTCCAGACTACAGCAGTGGAATCTCCTGGCAGGTGATGTTAGGGTTTCCATGTTCCGTGACCGTCAAAAGGATCTTGTCCCATTCTTCTTCATGGAAGGTGATCTTGTAGCCTGCAACAACATCGATGGTGTGATGGCAGCCCTCAACATCGTTCACGATCCAGATGAGTGGAGACTGTTCATTGATTCATCGAAGACGAGTCTTAAAGCTGTTTTACTGCATAATGGCAATGTTTTGCCATCAATTCTAGTTGGTCATGCAGTCCATATGAAGGAAACCTATGACAACATGAAACAACTTTTGAGGTGCATAAACTATGACCATCATCAGTGGCAGCTTTGTGGCGATTTGAAGGTTGTTGCTCTTTTGCTTGGTCTGCAGACTGGATACACAAAGTACTGCTGTTTTCTCTGCAAATGGGATAGTCGTGCAAGAGATTCCCACTACATCAAGAAAGATTGGCCACTCTGACAGTCATTGGAGCCTGGGAGGAAAAGTGTTCAGCATCCACCACTTGTTGAATCAAGGAAGATTTTGTTACCACCCTTACACATCAAGCTGGGTCTGATGAAGAACTTTGTCAAGGCCATTGACAAAACACAAGCAGCTTTCAAGTACCTCCATGGAAAATTTCCAAGGTTAAGTGAAGCTAAGATAAAGGAAGGTGTCTTTGTTGGTCCTCAGATTCGTGAACTTCTTCGAGATGATGCATTTGACCATGCACTGCGTGGTAAGGAAAAGATGGCATGGAAAGCCTTCTGGTTAGTGGCAATACATTTTCTCGGAAACAACAAGGCAGACAACTATAGGTTGTTGGTGGAAAACCTCCTCAAGGCATACAAAAGCCTTGGTTGCAACATGTCAGTGAAGATACATTTTTTGCACTCTCATCTAGATTTTTTTCCACCGAACTGCGGAGCAGTGAGCGACGAGCACGGTGAGCGATTTCACCAGGACATTGCAACAATGGAGAAACGCTATCAGGGCAAATGGAGCCCATCAATGCTTGCAGACTATTGCTGGACAGTGACAAGAGATGCTCCATTTAATGAATACAAGAGACAAGCCAAGAAGCGCCGAGAAGACACTGAATAGGACTAAACTATGTACATAATAGTTTTTTGCCTTTTGTTTCATAATAAATTTTATTTATATAACCCTTTTGCTGATTTTTAAAGTGTTACATAAACAGGACAGGTGAAATATTATCATGTAAACCAACCATAAACACATGAAAAGACCTAGGTTTACAATTTATTATTAAAACTCTACTATCTACACAATATACATAGTCATAAAATGTAAAAACTTAAATATCTTAGAAACAGTAGCCAATCAGTTGTTTTAATTGTCATATTTGAATTCAGCACATCAAAATACATAATAAATAGCACATTTTATCTCTGAAGCAGACGACTTCTCAAAAATTGTAGACCAGTGTTATCAGAATGGATCTACCAGGAAAAGGTAGAATGCATCAAGAACAAGCTTCCGTTCCAGTGAACATATATACTACTGCACACACACACACACACACACACACAGCGCGTAGCCTCCTCTAACTGTTTCATAATTGAGTAATTTTCAACATTTAAATCATAGCCCCTCTGTGTTACAACACCTTATACCTTGGCATAAAAATTGTTCCAAGCAAAAACCTGGCACAGAAACTCTTTGGCAAAAATGGCTGCAATTTTTCCCCCTCCGTGGATTTTAACAGCTGCTGTTCTCTTAAATTGTGGGGATTCCCCCAAAAAGGAAGTTACTTTGGCTTTTGGGGATGTTCTGTGTTCCTGATATATTGTAGTTCAAACAGCGCCTTTAAATAAAGTACTGCAGGCCATTAGCTCACAATACAGACCAACGCTTTTAATTCACCATTCAGCATTGACTGACACATGGTAATAGCAACTTTCTCCATAATGATGCTAAGGACAGAGTTAATATGAAGGATCCCTAGAGACTCTTTCCTACTTCATCTGTATGTAACAGTCTGCCAGAATAGCTTGTCTGAGCACTGAAGTAGAGGAGTGCGGATTCTTATAATCTAAGAGTCCCCAGTAGAATAAATCACTCTGCATTTTATGAGAAGGAGCTGAAAGTTCTTCATACCCTTTATTATACAAATTGTCTACATGGGCATTAGCCGGATGGTTAAAATCCATGGGTTTTAAAAAGTCAAGGTATACACCATCACCTCACTAACTGCAGTGAGCTCTGCTCTGGTCTTAAAAATAACCCCCTATCCTTAAAGGGGAGTTTACAGAAACAGTCTGCAATCTGTTTGTTACACAGCGTTCCAGCCCCCTCCTTCCCCGCTCTCTTTTTTTTTTAATCAAATTCAGAGGCAAAAAAATGTCCTCATTCTGCCCTAAGCCAACAAAAGCCAAGGAGCTGACAGCTAAGATTGAAACTCTGCTGCTAACCAACAGCACTGGACCCGATTCTGCCCTCCCTTACACCCACACGAGCCCCTGGAGGTCAGTGGTGTAACTGCAGGCAAGAAGGTTACACGGGGGTAATGAAGGATAGAATTTGTCCCACAGCACCTACAGCTGATCTGGGATTGGAGCCCTTAGGCACTACCCTCATACAAATAATATTTGTCCCACCGCATCTACAGCTAGTAGGGTCCTTTTACACAAGGACTTAGAACCTGGGTGATATTTCCATGTAACCAGATGCAATTCCTATGCTAATATTACCCGTGTTCTTCATACCACTGGAACAAATCCTGCCCTCAATTTAACCCATACAATGCCTCTGGCTGGAGTTACCCGCTGATTTCAATAGGGTTTCACAGGCATAATGGAGGGCAGGATTCGGCGCACTACATCTAAACTCCCTTGGATTTCAAGCTTTCGTTTTCATGTGTGTGGACAGTGCTCAGTCCATTCTAAGTGCTACCAGAATACAAATCCCAACTATTAATCCTCACCAGAGGCCATTCTGAGGCGCAGAGGAACAAAATAAGCGTGATGTCTCAGTCTTTCACCCGGATTCTTAGTGTTAAGTACATGAATGCCCACAGCAAACAGCAACTGTCCATTGCTCTAGCTCCCTTCACCCTGAAGTGCTTTTCTGACTGTTCGGTATGAGGGATCACTTCTCCAGCCTCTGAAATGCAGCCACCTCTGCTATGGAACATGGCAGCTGTTTATATATTTAAAAGTCAAAAATATCCCTATGTCTAATATATAAATGTAAGCCTGAAAATCTCTGCTTTAAATAGAAAACCACTCAGCCTTAGCTATGGGGCAGCAACCGATGCCTCTGCAACATTAACACTAAAGGCAGAAAGGTGGAAAGGGATGGGGGCATTTTCTACAATTGAGGCAACTTTGGCAGCCCAAGGCAACGGTTAGGAACCAAGGGACAGTTAGAGATCCCTTGCATTGCAACCCTGAGTACATCCCGCATGTCCCTCAGGACATGCATGTCTTAGGGCAGGTTGTTGCAGAGAAAGTGCTTATTGTTGGGGGGGGGAAGAGGGGGTTTAGTTTTTCTGCCTCCTCTTGCAAGCCACATGAGTCTGGCTAAGCAAACGCTCAAATTAAAAGACAACAAACCAAACAAACTAACTACACCCCCAGCAGGGGCTTGCAGCACTCCTTCCAGAGAAGAGGGGCTCACTCCAAGGAGGTCACCTGTGCTGCTGGAGAGCTCGGGACAGTGTTTCTCCATGACCGGTCCCTCAGCTCTCCCTGCCATAGTTTAGCAAGGCAGCAAGCCGGTCCCTGGTATCGAAGAGGTTGAGAATCACTGAGCTAGAGAATCAGGCATGGCTCTAGGGCTAGCAGGGTCTCTCTGAGTCCTGATGTGGCTTCCCGGGGTCACCGTTCACCCATCTCCCAAGTGTCCAAAGCAGAAGGGAAACGGGGTGGGAGGGGAGCGGCACATAGAACCGTAGGGTTAGAAGGGACTGCAAGGGACATCTAGTCTGACCCCCTGCCAAGGTGCAGGATGTATTAAAGAGGCTACCTGTGGGAGCTGCCATCATCAAAGACGAAGGTCTGGTTAGTGTAGCACTCGGCGCACACAGGCACTCCCCCGGCTGCCAGGGCTTGCCCATCCTGCTGCTGAGCCGTCGACTTGTAGACCCCCTGAAGGCTCCTCTCTTCCCCCGAGAAAGGCATCTGCAGAGTGGCGAGGGTGCCCGGCAAGGCGACGCGGAGCCAAGCATGGGAGTGCTGTGTGGTTGGAGGCTGCCCAGGGCTACTGTTTACAAGGCGAGTCCGGCTGGAGGCGAGCCATTGACACTGGTCACTCACACACCTTACCCCCTCGCCCGGTAGATTTCATGGTGCCTGTGGCTGCAGCTCGTTCAGTCCCGGTCTCTTTCCTGCCTGGGTTTCTCTTCGCAAAGCAACAAGTAGCATAAAGTTGAGCCTCATTTAAATAAAAAAATGGACAAAAAAACAACGCAGGGATCAGGTTGATTTCACTGCCTTAAATGCAAGAAATGATCCAAATCTTTGCTCCCAAGCTTGTCTCCCCTTTCCCCTGGGGGGTTTGGGAGAGCTGCAGGCTCGGCCAGGAGAGCAAGTCCATTGCAAGCAGCTGCTCTAACCAGACAAAGCAGGAAAGGAGGCGGGAGATACTAGTTTGCTCCTTTTTCCCTGAAATATTTGTGTGTGTTTTTTTTAACAAAATTGATTTTTCTCCCCTCCTGTTTTCACAGCTTTTTCAGATGCATTTCTCTCCTGCACGATGGCACCATCTGCGGGCCACTGTGAGAATCGCAGAGGCAACAAAGCCAGCCTCCCTTTGCCATCTCTGCCATGCAGAGCGCAGTGGCCTTTTCCAGCTCAGGATAGACCCATTTTAGTATATTGACAGAGGTTTCTGATAAATCACCCCCCCTTCCTGGGTGGTTTTTATTTGCTGCCTTTTCTGTGGGGGTGGAGAGTGGCCTGTTGTAGCCCTGGCCCCTGCCTCCGGGGTGGAGGTTGCTGAGGGGACAGGGAAGGAAGAGGACTGCAGAAATCAGCTCCATTTTCCCCTGCTTTCCGGAGAGTGTGGAACTGCTGTCTCTGGGGCTGCTAGACTCCTGAAGAGCGTCGCTGCCTTGCTGTGGGATGTAGACAGAGGATCCCTTTTCGAATGATGTGCTTTGTGTGAACACACAAAAAAGAAATCCTGGAAACGAAGCTACGTTCGATCAGGAAAGGGTTAAAGGCTCCAATTTAAGGGCACTTTCCCTCCAGTCGAAGTTCAGACTAACATGAACATTGCTGCAATGCCCAGACTGACATACTGACACTCAGTGAGCAAAGCCACCTTTGAGAAGTTGCTCGGTCTAATTGGCTTCAAATCCAAGGGCGTTTAGATGTAGTCAGCCAAATCCTGCCCTCATTATGTCTCTGAGACCTGGCTGAAATCAGCGGGAAGCTGCAGCCAATGGCATTGTAGAGGTGCAGTTGAGGGCAGCAGTTGTTCCAATAGTATGAAGAACATGGATATGAGCACAGGAATTGCAGCTGGTTACATGGTAATGTCACTCAGATTCTAAGTCCTTGTGAAAAGGGACCCTACTACTGTAGATGCTGTGGGACAAATATTATTTGTATTCAGGTAGCACCTAAGGGCTCCAATCACAGATCAGAGCCCTACTAGGCTAGGCAATGTACAAACAGAAATCAACAAGAGGATCCTTGCCCCAAAGAGCCTACAGTCTAAGACTCATCTCCTAGATTAAGAGCATGGAAAGTCTCACAGCTGGACCCGAGTAGCTGCGAGCAAAAGAACCTTCCCAATGCTGCCGGCCGCGAAAGGCGCTTGCTCCGGTGCTTGCTTACGGTGTGTCGGAGTGAAGCGCAGGGAGCTGTCTGGAATGACATGTGGAGACGACAGGGAATAACATGGCTGTGCACGGAGGAAGATGGCTGCAGGGGGCAGGAGCTGTCAAGGGGCAGGAGTCACAAAGCCAGGGGAGTGAGAGAGACAAGCAGTCAGAGAAGGGAGAGGGTGTCAGGGCATTTGAAGAGGGGAGAGATAGAAGGCAAACAGAAAGCCCATTTCAGAGGTAGCTCTAAAAGGAGGGTGATGTTGTCTAGTGGTCGGAGCAGGGGACAGGAAAACAGGATGGCTAGGTTCTATTTCTGTCTCAAGCACAAACAAGTCCCTTCACCTCCCTGTGCCAGTTTCCCTACCAGTAAGAAAGGGGCTAACACTACTTCAGTTACTCTCCCAGGAGCGTGGGGGAGTTCACAACTGTAAGATCCTTGGGTGCACAATTCGAGGACGAGCAATGTCCATTCCAAACCATAGCTTATTTATAATAAGGAAAAAAGCCCACACAAAGTTAGAATGGCTCGACAACCACTCAACTACCAAAGCAGCTTAAACAACACTCCTCCTTTCCCCCTCCTCCCTCCCTGGCTGCTTCCAGTACAGTTACACCCAAAGAGAAAAAGGCTGAGACAGAACTAGGCCTCTGAGCAAGCTCAAGAGCTGTGGGTCTGCGGCTGCAAATGCCCTGCAAAGCATCCCTCTCCCATTTCCCCAGATGGACTGCCGGCTAAAGCATCGCAACCCCCTGCACCTGCGGCAATGTCCTAAGGTGAAGGCCGCAGGAAAATCCCAAAGCATGTGGGGCCTGTCATTGCTTGTAGATTTTTGCCAGGTACCAAAGATGTCTGGCTTCAGGAGACATCCAACTAACGTTCTTGGAACAGAATGTCTGGGAAGCAACAGCAACCCCCCTAAACCTACCTGCATTGCCTTCATGAAGATAGTCTGGGACCATGCACTCCCGGCCATCTTGTCCAGCTTCAGAGCATCAGCTTCCTATCAAGAGAGACACGTCATCATCCTCGTTCCTGAGTTTTCTAGTAAGGCAGCCGTCCCGTACTCCCAACATGCATCAACCTCTGGCTCCTGGGGGAAATGCCCACGCAAATGCTCTTGGGTATATGAGTCTTGCTGGGACTGTACATTGTGTCTCTCTAATTTGGGTCAGAAAGGAAAAGGCATCACAACTTCTCTTCTTCCTCCTTTCCCTCTGTATGGGCTCTCTGACACTAGGAATAATGAGAGAGAGAGATAAAGAGAGGGGATTAAGGCTCCGTGGCCAGTCCAGCCATGTGACACTTCCTGCCCCATCATGCTTTTATACGTCCTTCCCAGTGCTTTGCTAATAGCGACAATATTCTTCATTCACCAATTGCTTCACATTATCAAGTGCCAAATGTTAATGATCTGTAAGGAGAGGAGGTGGGTAACATAACGGCTTATTAACGTGCAAGGTGATAACACAGAAGCGGAGGTGGAATTATTTAAAATGGCTACAGTGGGGGTGGCTAGGTGAACAAGAACTAATGGCTGAAAACTCCGGGGGGGGGGGGGGGGGGACGACAAGAAAAACCCACAAAACTCTTGCACTCAAATATTGACTCTCAAGTCATCAGGTCAGTTACACAGTGGAATGATCTCCCATGGCAGGTTGCTTAGGTACCATAGAGAAACCTTACACAGATCCTGGAGCCAGCAGCTCTAACTGGATTTAGATACAGTCTAAGTAAAGCATTTAGAACCTGATCCAACTCCTATTGAAGTCAACGGAAAGGCTCCCACTGGCTTCAGGGGGAGCTGGATCAGGCCTTTTGTGTAGGAGGTTAGAGGCTTGTGCTGCAGACAAACTGGCTGACCCAGGTGGTGGGGTCTGGTTCTCCCTGCTATGAATTATTCCTATGATCATTTTTGACTGCGAAAAATCCCATGTTACAAGACAGGCATCTTGGTCCAGTGCACAGGACACTGTCTTAGGAGACCTGGGTTCTGTTCCCAGTTCTGCCACTGGGGTGCTGAGATACCCTGGACAAGTCACTTCCCTGCTCCGAGCCTCAGTTTTCCCACCTGTAAAATGGGGATAATGATGCTAACCTCCCTGATAAAGCGCTTTGAGATGTCTGGACAAGAAGCACTGTAAAAACGCTAAGCATTATTCTCCCTGAGACTCTCTCATTGTCATTTGGGTATTCTCTCCCACTCTGCTATTCTTTAAGGCTGTAAAGTGCATTAGGGCTTGTGTGAAAGATGCTCCAGCAGGGTATGTTGTGTTGTTTTGCAGTGAAAGAGCAAACCTCCTTCCTGCTTTTCATTTTCTGGCATCTTCTCGTTTCATATTGCGAGGTCACACCCAGACTCCATCACACTCCCAGCTTTCAGAATGCACTGGTGCTAGGCACAGCCCATTCCATTAACATCTTTAACCTTGCTGTAAGAATTGGCTGCCACCCAGACCTCAAAAGACATAATTTAGTTAGGAATCCAAAGGGAAATCACCCACTGACCTATACGAGAAGATTACACAATGAGAAGTGCTAATAGGATTGTAGTGTATCCTGTCCACACTAGCAATGCTTGGAATCCGAGTAGCAGAGTATCGTTAGTGAGTGAGTGTGCCCCCTACCTATGGCCGGGACTGTCACTCACGCATCGGACTCAGCAGCCATCAAAGAACTCACTGACCCATGCACCATGCTCTGTAAAGAGCGATAGTGCCATTGTAGACAGTCTGTGTGGAGAGCAGTGCGCTTCTGTGGTGCAATTGAAAGAGGGGGAGATAGATTGAGCCTGGTTTGCAAGGTGGTTTGAGGAAGGGAGGCAGTGGGTGTGGGGTGGTATTTAAAGTGTTATGCTGGGGAAGTGCAGTGAAAACGGTCACCATCTCTGCCCTATCGGCCTGCTAGCAGGCACGGCTCCAGTCCAGGAACGGTTTCATTTCTGTCCGTGCAGTGAAGGAGTCGAGCGTCTGTTGTGTGAAAACGCACCTCAGACCCCTCCTTCCCCACCCAAAGAGATCCAGGGAGGGAACATTCTCGTGAAAGGGTCCCAAGCCAAAACCCATCCAAAATCCCAGATCCCCATTTTGCAGCATGAACCCAGCATGTTGTGAGGGCTGCTTCAGAAGAGCCTTGGCTCCCCTCACCATGTCAAGTCAGACCGGCCCCTTCCCAGCCCTGGATGTGCAGTGAATCCAGATACTCCGCACCCCTCCCTCCGTTCCCCACATGCCCCAAGCAGCTCTGCCGTGCCAGCTGCAGGGGGTCAGAGTCAGAACAGTGGGAGGGGAGGGCTCACGCATAGGGAAATGGTTAGTGTGCTCAGACAGAGATATAGGGTAGCAATGGGTGGAGATTGCCTGTTCCATACCAATGGGAAGGGAAGCTGTGACTTGCCCAGTTAGGCCTGTATTAGAGGGAGAGACGACATGCCCTGGGGGGTGGAGGACTGAATTATTCCTACAAATAAACCTGCCAGGGAACTCTGCTGAGCAATCCAAATCCACCGCCCCAAACAAGCCGAGGAAAAGATGAATGACAAAATCCCACAGGAAAAGGAGCTAATGACAACCCCATGTAAAGAGAGGACACATCCCAGGGGATAAGGTTGGGATTGGGGCAGGGAACCCTCCCTGGTGCAGGGTAAGGGTGGAAGCCATATGGCTGCCTGGGCCAGGGTTAGGGTCAGGGCCAGCAGGGCTGCCCAGGCCGGGGTTCCCTGGTCCAGGATTAAGGTTTCGGGGCTTGTAGGGCTCTCAGATCAGGGCATGTCTCCATAAGACTGTGTACAGGGTAATGGGCTCTGCTCCTGACTGGCACCTTGGGGCACGACCCGCATAACAAACAAAACCAATTTACCAAGCAGACAATAGAAAATTATTCATTTCAGAGAACGGATTCTGCAAAAATATGCAACCTACAAAGGAAAGCCTCCTTGTCATGGAAATGATTATTATTTTAAATTATAACATTTAGAACCATCTAAAGAGGATTGTGTCCTGATTTTGTATTAACATGTTAATGGCAATCTGCATGTTTAATTTCAGCCAGTAGGACAAACAATTATGTTAAATTAGAAGCAGTCAATCACTTTGCGCATTTTAATGGCGCTTTGGAAGCTTTGCCAAAAAGTAGGTGAAGTTTAGATCGTCAGTATACTACTTCGGTTAGAAACAAGTGACATACAGTAGGGATGAGACACCCATGTATACAATAAATAAATACTTTTCTTATAGGGGCAGGAAGAACAGGGTCAAATTCTGTTCTCAGATGGTTACATTGGCCTCCCTGTCAAATTCCAGTGAAATAAGGCCTTGAGCCTACAAACACTTGTTAACTGGAGCAGTGTTTACTGCTGGGATCAATCCCCTAATGAAATATTTGCAGGACTGGGCACTTAGGTTTCATCGAATTTAAAGCCAGAAAGACCCCCAGATCACTAGTCTGACCTCCCGTTTAACACAGGCCTCCAACACCACCCAGATACCCCGATACTGAGCCAAATAACTTGAGACCAAAGCAGTTCAGTCCTTAGGAGACCAAACTGTTACACGTCCCAGGCAGAGACCAGGAGACACCGAGGAGCACCAATGACTGAGGCCACTGCAGGGGCAGAGAACTGATTAGGTGAGATGAGCCCAGCAGGTGATCCATGCCCCATGCTGCACAGAAGACGAAAAAACCCCATGGTCCCTGCCAATCTGACCTTGGGAAAATTCCTTCCCAACTCCAAATCTGGTGATCAGTGTGACCTTGAGCATGTGGGCAGGGGCGGTCCTCTGATAACGCGGGAGACCTGCGGGAGGTCTGCCAGTCCCCGACGCCAAATTGCCGCCGAAACCGCGGGACCGGCGGACCTCCCGCAGGCAAGCTGCCGAAGGCAGCCTTACTGCCATCCTCACGGTGATCGGCAGGCCACCCCCCAAGGTTTGCCACCCCAAGCACGCGCTTGGTGTGCTGGTGCCTAGAGCCACCACTGCATGTGGGCAAGATGCACCAACCAAACACCTAAGAAAGGGGATTATGAACTTGTCTGGACAATCACCTATCTTTTCATCTGTCCTGTAAGCACTATGTACAGTAAACACTAAAAGTGACAGCCCCGGTCCTGCAAGCTGCTCTGCATGGGCAGATCCCTGCACCCAAACTCCCGGACTCCAATGGGGCTCCATACAGATGCCAGGGCCACCTGTTCGGAGCCTGTAGCGGTGCTGGGGCCAAAGTCAACAGGAGCCACATGTGCACATCATCAAAGGGCAGAACTGGTCCACAAAGTCCACTTGCCAGAAGGAGGGTCATGCCCCTAACACCACACATGGTGTATGCAAGTCAGTCCCCTGCCCATGACAGGTCTTGCCCGTAACCATACTTGACCGTGATTCTGAAAATTAAAAGCCAGGGGACTTCCCACAACCAGTCCCTAGCCTTCGAAGAAGCCTGCTAAGTGACAGTAACTCAGCTAGCTAATCAATTTACTCCAGGAATCAAATCTCAACAGGAGAAGCCGCTTGCTTTACAATGAGAGCCGTGGGACTTCATATTAGCAGCTTCCCATCTATCCACTCCTCCTTTGGACAGTTCGGCCTCTGTCTTGCTCAGACGTGCCTTGTGGTTTGCTTGATATCCTTCCCACCCATCCCCCATGCCCCTAGAATCAGTTTGTTTCTCCACTGTCAAAACTTTTCTACACAAATTTTGGCTCTCATAAAATAACATGGTTTTGTTACAGTAACTAACTTAGACAGAATAGGTCTAAAACTGACAGTAACTGAAAACCACGGCATACATTCTTGAGTGATTCCATGATACTGCACTTCCAAAGTGTGAAGAGGACTGATTCATTGGTAAATATTTATATCCTGACTTCTGTTTAATTGTTTGGCCAATTACCATTGTATCCTCAGTTAATAGTCCTATAGTTACTTGTTATTTCTGTAGTTGTTTATATGCAAGAGTTCGATTTTAACTTAAAATAAAATTATAGACTGAAATCAATCATTTGGGGCTTTGTTTAGTTGGGAAGTGTGGTTATTTGGAAAAGGGGCTGGCAATCAGGACTTCTGGGTTCCCGTCTCAGCTTTACCACTGATTCACTGAGCAATTTTGGGCAAGACACAAACGTTCTGTGCCTCGGTTTGCCTCTATGTCAAATGGAGATGAACTCTATGAATCTATGAATTAAGATCAAAAGGGCCATTTATATCACCTTGTCTGACCTCTTGTATACCACAGGCCATTAAATAACTTGTGTTTGGCTAAAGCATAACTTCCAGAAAGGCATCCAAACTTAAATTCAAGACATCAAGGGGTGGAGAACCCGCCAATTAATTTGGTAGTTGTTCCAGTGGTTAATTACCCTGACAGTTTGCGCCTCATTTCTCATTTGAATTTGTCTGGCTTCAGTTTCCAGCCCTTGGTTCTTGTCATGCCTTTCTCCACTCGATTAAAGAACTCTTTAGGATGTGGCGTTTTGTCCGTATGAAGGTATTTATACACGGACATCAAGTCACTTCTCCATCTTCTTTTTGATAAACGGATTGAGCTCTTTGATCTCTCACTCCATGGCATTTTCTCCAGACCTTGAATCATTTCTGTGGCTCTTTTCTGCACCCCTTCCATGTTTAACACCCTTTTTAAAGTGTGGACACAGCATTGGACACAGTAGTCCAGTATCAGTCTCACCAATGCTGTACACTGAAGTAAAATCACCTCCCAGCTCCTTCTGATTAATCCCCCATTTAGACGCCCAAGGATTACATTAGCCCTCTTTGCCACAGCATCACATTGGGAGCTCAGGTTGAGTTGTGTGACATCCTGACCCCCTAAATCCTTTTCAGAGTCTCTGCTTTCCAGGATACAGTCCTCCATTCTACAGGCCTGGTCTGTAGTTCATATTTCTTGATGTATAACTTTGCATTTGGCTCTGTTAAAACACATTTTGTTTGAATGGACCCAGTTTACCAAGCAATCCTGACCTCTGTGTCTGATTGCCCTGTCCTCACAATCGTTTACCCTTCCTCCAAGCTTTGCGTCATCAACAGAGATTATTTATCAGCCGTGACTTTATAATTACATCCAGATCATTGTGAAAAGGTTGAATAGGATCCGGCCCTGTGGAACCACACTATATGTTTTGAGTTCCATCAGTTAGCCAGTTCTTAATCCAGTTAACATGTGCTCTATTGATATTGTGTAATACTCTTTTTCTAATCAGAATGTTGTGTGGTACTAAGTCTAACCCATTACAAAAGTCTAGGTATATTACATTTACAGTTACCTTTATTAGCCAAATTTGTAATCTCAAAGAACGAAAACAGGTTTCTTTGACAAGACCTCTTTGCCATAAAACCTTGTAGACTGGCATTAGTTACATGCCTATCCTTTGATTCTTTGTTGACTGATTCCCGTATCAGTTTTTCCATTTATTTTGCCCCAGACTGATGTCAGGCTAATTGGCAGACAGTTACCCAGGCCACCCCACCGCTCTTTCTGAATATTGGCACAACATTATCACTCTTCCAGTCTTCTGGAATTTCCCTGCTAGTCCAAGATTTGTTCAAAATTAACATCAGTGGACTAGAGATCTTCTGAGCCAACTCTTTGAGGACCTTGGATACCAGTTATTTGGGCCTGACAATTTAAACATGTTTATCCCTAGTAGATGTTGTTTAACACCCTCCTAAATTACTAATGAACTGGAAAGCACTTCACCTTCACACTACCCATTACATATTACAATATTTACCTACTTCACAAGTAGGTAGGCTTAATTAATGTGTGTAAAGCACTCTGAAAGCCCAAGATGAAAGGACTACTGTATGTGCACATTACTATCATTACCCTGTTTAAATAATTTAAGATCCTCTGGGCTTCTGGATGTTTTTCATTTCTGGCCATAATGATTCCTATACCTATAGAGTCCAAGTACGACTCTCAAAGTCATTTCATTAAAATTAGGAAACTCAGATGAGAGCAGGCAAAATGCATGTGGTGAAAGCCAGTTCAAAGTCTTTATAGAAACTGTTCAAGCTGAGGCATAACAGTGGATGCATTCAACTGCATCATTGTAAAAGCTCTTTGAAACAGTAATGATGGTACAGCTTCTTGTTTCTGAACAATAGGCATCTCATTAATAAAATAAAAAACAGGTCACTTGCCGTATTTACTTTACCCACTCCATGCTGAGCCGCCGTCTTTCAATTTGTTGCCATTTCCAAATCTGTGCATCTCTTTTCCATCAGAAAAAATCTAAAAATCTGCTCCCTCATGCCTTGGAAGATGGCAGCCTCACAGTAACATTTTGCCTCGTCAGCGTCGGGGTAGTAGTTAAACTTTGCCACATCTCACAACTGACCCAAGTTTTCTGTAAAGATCAAAAGCATTTTAGCAAATACGCAGAGGGAAAGGACAACAACAACTCTAGGTCCAGGCAAACCGGCATGTCATAAAACACATGGAAACCCATCAGACAGCGCCGCACAGAGGTAGACAGACTATCCCAGGGAACGTACGAAAAGAGCAAAATGGGATTTGGAATTAAATGGCTCCAGCTGGTAGGAACAGAAGCATCCAAAGTTGGGACCTTTGGACACAAAACTGGAGAATGTTCTGTGACTTTCTCTGTCCTGTGCTATTTGCTCCAGCCCCACCCCCCACCCCCCACACACCCCGCCCCTGACTGTTCAGCTCAACTCCACACCTGCCCCTCCTACCCTCTCTTCCCTGCTCTGTCCCCCTCACTCCATCCTTCCTTCCCTTTTCCTCACCCACATAAATGAACTTCTCTTCACACCCCCTCTGTGAGCCAGGGAGGTGGGTTTATCCTGATTTTACAGAGGCGATGCAGGCCAAAACCATCAGAAGTCACCACTAATTCTGGGGCCCAATTTGAGACACCTGGGGCCTGATTTTTTCAGAGTGCTTCACATTCCATCCCACTCTATACGTTCAAAGCACAGTTCACGGTCACTTCACTTGCAGCTGTGACTGCTCAGTACTTCTGCAAATCTGACCCCAGATACCCAAAGTGGGTCTCCGAAAATGAGGAACACAAGCAGCGGCCACCTGAGAAAAGCTTTGGTTTTAATGGCTTGCCCAACATCACACAGGAAGTTTGTGGCTGAGGCAGGAATAGAATTCAGTTCTCCAACTGCCTAAATAACTAGACCATCTTTCCCTTGCAACAATTCCCCGCCTTGTTCACTGCATAATCTTCTGTTATCAATGAGGCAGGAGTCCTACATACAATAGCCTCCTTCACTAAATAACTCAGATTCATTTCCCGAGCACCAGCTATTCTGCGTGCTGAACGAGGCAGAGGTCTTGTGGGGGAAATAGTATGTGATCACATAAGACTCTCTTATAATGCCTAAGTACTGATTTATGGTCACACACGTAACCTTAGTTCTGACATTTCCTAGTTTTTGGGTGCTTGGACTTTGCAACCTTTATGTTCTTTAACTGTAGCTTTTTAATTTAGTTTTCCGGATTTTAAAAAAAAATCTCAAAAAACAAAAGGCCTCACTTAGAACCACACTGACCCCCCAAGTGGGTCATCAGCAGAGTTTGAACCTTTAGACCCAACCACCCTGTCTTCCCCTTCTGCTCTTTCTTACAACATACCCTTGCAGCCTGTCTCTGCCCCATCCTTCCTCCCCAGCCTGACTCTGTGCTCCCTCAATTCCCCCCACACCAGTTTGTCTGAGCCTCTACCCCCAGACCCATTGCAGCTTGTCTCTGCCCATCCTCTCCAGGCTGTCCTTGCCCCCACCTCATCCCTCTGCATTCCAGTCTCCTTGGAACCAGCCAAGGGCCATTAAGAGCACAGGAGAGAGCCAGTCTCTCCCCTCTCAATTGCTATGCTCAGCATCGTGGTGGTAGCCAGGAGGCACAATTGCCTGGAAAAAAGCCTGCATGGCTGGACCATGCTCAGTGCAGACAGATTCTTGCTCTACTGAGCATGTCTGAACTGAGATTTTTCCAAAGCTTTTAACTTGACTAATTTGGGATGGATTAGGGTTGGCAAAAGGCACATCCCTGACACCAGGGTCATGCCCCACCCGCACTCTGCCAGATTTCAGGTCCCTGCTCCAAGGCATGGAGCTAGAGCTTCTCAACAAAATAGTTGTAAGAATTTTTTTTTAACATGGGCAAAACCTTGTATTTTCCCCTAATCTTGTTTTTGGAAATGGCTGAACTATTTTTATGCATCCGAAGAAGTGGGCTGTAGCCCACGAAAGCTTATGTTCTAATAAATTTGTTAGTCTCTAAGGTGCCACAAGTCCTCCTATTTTTTTGCTGAAACTTTAAAAAAAAATTCATTCTGAGGCAGACCCCGCCTATGGAAAACTATAGCCCAAGCAGTTATAGTTTGGCAAAATTACAGGCAACTAAAAAGTGTGGGATAATGGAAGGTGTTAGGTAACTGTAACTATAGGCATCACTACCTGCTCCACCAATAGTAATACCCTAAACCCTAATGTAACTGATAGTGTTTTGGTTATTGCAGTATTTTGTATGTGGAATTGGGGGAGTAATGTCAGAATGTGACTGAAGTATTCTCCAGTTTGCCTACCATCCTGGCTGCAATCAAAGGTATGGTATCAGGCACTGCACTGGTGTTTCAAATTATGTGTCTCTGGAGACTGGTAGCCAGGAGGTGGAATGGAGAACCAGCAATAAAAAACTCAGGCAACCATCCCCACCCTCCACCCAGCACTGACTTGAGAGGTGAAAAAACACACCTCCTTTTCTTCCTTGCGTGTCTCTCGTTTATGTCCACACACGCTGCTTGGCTGCTGGTGACCCACACGGTGGTCTCTTGTTTTCTCTGCCCCTTTCTGTTGATTGCCCAGCTCTTGGTCTGAAAGTGAGGCTGTCCCAAAAAGGAGATCTTCTGCTGAACCAGCTTCAGAGGGCAGCGTCCCTGGAGGCTAGCCAGCTCTAAAGCAACAAGCAGAATGAGGTCAAGGACAGACACAGGAGGCAAGACTCTCCTACACCCCGCCACTCATCCCTGCACACTGTGGGGGCCCAAGAGAGAGAGAATCTGTATCCCTGAGGGGTTTATTTGAAAGCCAGCCTCTGCCTGGCCAGTGCTGTATCGAGGTAAAGGACCCCTGCCCCTACACTAGCAACACTCAGAAAGAGACTCTCCGGCTGAGTATTTCTCTTTGAAAATAATAAACTTCTGACAAATCTATGAAAGCCTTTCATTAAAAACCAGAGTGATTAACAGCACATTGGCCCTACTGGACGCCCAGAGGGCAGGGAGCCGTTGTCTTGCTGACCATGGTTATCCTGCTATTTCGCTGACTTTGAAAAACACCCTCAGGAAGGGCTGGTTGTTACTCTAGGCTATAAAAACATGCAACCCAGCTGGACATAGATGGCGATTAGCAGCAGTGCGGCTAAAGTTATGAAATATTGTATATTACGGGTTAACGTTCTCTCTTGACAATGAAAAAGCAGGCGGCACGTGTCCAAGTAACACTTTCCTGGCCTGAATCCCCTGGTAAGTGAAACATGGATAGTAGCGGGGCGATTATTATAGGTACATCCTGCACATGGTTTGCATTAGGAAATGAATGCCATCAGCTGCGAGCACCTCTGCAAACTTCTTCCCATGGTTGATGGATGAAAGGGTGACATAGCTTCGCATTGGAGAGGACCATGAAATACCTGCAGCTGGTTCACAAGCTCTTCCCAGCAGAGTAACATTCAACTGTGAGTGAGAAAACAAGAACTTTCCTAGTTCTGCTTGCTCCCCACAGGCATGTGCTAGCAAATAAAATCCTAGGAGGCAACAATACCACCCCACTCCTCTCCTCTCCCGCCACCCCACACACGCACATACGTTCACTCCCCTGCAGCTTCACCATTACCATTCCACTGCTGGCCATTCCCCAGGGGAGCAACACCATGTGGCAATTCCAGGTCCCACTTTTCCAAAGTAGATGAGGCTTCAGTGTCTTGGTCTTGTTGGGGTTTGGTTTTTTATCCTTACAAAAGCAATCGGTTATAATGCGGTCTCCACGCTTTGGACTCAGAGCCCCCTATGCTCAGCAAAGGCCTCTGAACCCCAAGTCTATAACACAACTGGCTGCCTGCATGCACGCAAAGCCCCTTCTAGGCTATGGGGCAGGACAGGGAGTTGCCCAGCAGCAGCAAAGCAATGGACAACAAACTGTCTAGTGGGCAATCACGACCTTCTAGTGAGAGCGAGGAAAATGTTAAGATTTAGCCACCTTTGTACAATTAATCTTTTTGCAGTGCTTCAAGGACACGGTGCTAATGTGAGTGCTAAGGATTGCTCTTCTGTAATGTAGACAGGCTCTGTTAGCACCTTGGTCTCACTTTTATTATGTGTATTTTTAAATGACAGATTTTAGCTCCCTCTGAGGAGATGTGTCATAAATTGCAAAGAACGCTGATGACTGACAATATTGGCAAACCCGTTCCAGGAGGAGATGGAAGAGAACCCAAAACAAATACATATGGGTGAGTATAACTCTTCTATACAATGACTAGTAAGAATTTCTTATTGTACAGTAAAAATCCACGGGGCACAGTAAATCACATTTAGTTTAGCAAGCTAATGTTATAACGGTTTTGGACACACTTTTGGAGCTATTTAATTTTGCAAAATAAATTGAAGAGTTCAGTGAGATATTGTAATTCCTGAGCTTGGGAATTCCCAAGTTCCCTGTGCCTTAGAATGTACTGAATAGTCTCACATGAAAGCCACAGTAAAATTGGTCTAAAATAGTACCTGTTGCCAACTTCTACCTTTGTGCAGGCAAAAGAAGTGGAGAAGTCATACCCCGGCAGCTCCTGTGAATAGCAGACTATCCATGCAGGCCCAGGACTTGGTATCAGAGGCCTCCAAAAATGCTGCAGTCCCCTTAGAGAAAGCTTTGTCCGGTTGCTTTTCAAAATAAGATTTCTTCATCACCTTGGGAATATGGGGGCCAAATGAGGGACGTAGAATGATTGCTAAGCAGTGTCCATGAGTTAAAAACAGAGCAAGCTCTCAGCAGAGGCAACATGCAGTTCTCTTTAATAAATAAAGTCTTTGCCAGCCTGGTGGTCTAATGGCAACATTACAGGGCTCTGACTGATGCTCGGCCCGAACAGTCACTGAGAAATGCTTGGTTTGTTTAAAGCGGACTCTTGCCGACCCCGTGTTCTAGAGTTCCACCTCAGCTCTTACCTCATGTGGGCTCTCACCCACGTACAGCAGCTTTGCAGCCCCATGGGTGGAAGCTGGAGTGTAGACACAGGACAGGTGGGTTCAGGTATTTTTACCGCTGACACACCTAGCCCTGTCATGAGCCCGGTTAGCCAACACAGTGATAAAAATACCTGCAGTCCGTCTACACTACAGTTACCACTGGCAGAGCTGAACCCACTGGGAGTTGACAGGTGTATAAAACCTTCATGTAAATGTAGCAAGACAGGAGCAGCACAGTTCTGTTAATATGGCAATGATATAGTTCAATCCCATCTGCACAGTTAAGACCAACCATTGTTCTAACGTGGCCCAGGTGCAACAATATTGTAACCCAGGGCTTTGTCACGCAGGCCCCAATAAGTGCACAGTTGTGCAATGTGTTTCCTTTAGTCTTGAAAGCTTTGCACCAATTTCCCATTAAATTGCACACTGCTTTTCTAATTCTTCTTTTGACTTCAGTCAAACAGCATCTGGCCCTTTGTAGGTAAACTTTGCACAGTTGGTTGATCCGTTCAGGAAACTAGAACAAACAGCTTCTGCTAGCAAGTTGCAAGCTTTGGATACATTGACGCTATTTACTTTTGGTTGCTGTAGATTTTAAGCCCAGAACAGTGTAACTGGTGTATAAATATCAAATGAAACATGTTGTTTTTCTTCTGAGGAACTTTCAGCTAAAATGAATTTGAGACAGATGTCTAAGCTGTGCCGTGCTTCAGCAATGTTAGCTGTCCCCTGTAGATGCCGCTTTATAGAATCAGTGTTTCCTAAAATGATTTCAAATGTATTTGCTGTGCTAACCTCATTTCCTTCTCCTTCAGCTCCTCATTATTAATGTAATAACTAACTGGCTCTATAGTTTTATTTTTAGCTTCAGGTAAGGATCATGTTAGTGCTAAAAAAGAATGACCCAGTTAGATATTTGGCTGTTGCCAAAGAGCAAGCTTTGGATGCAGGTTCTCTACATCAGCTGTTTCCAGACCTAGAGCAGTTAAATTTTCAAGGTAGGATCATTATGGTTTTCCCCCCTAGTGTACTAGCTTGTTTTTTCTGATCTCTTGCTAGTTAGGACCAGACCTAATTAAACTCATGTTCTGCTTCGTTCCCAGACATTATAGCTAAATGCTAGTTTTAGCAATACTCTGCATGTGTAGAGTACCTTTCAGTGGATCTCAGACACCTCTGTATTGATACAGATTAGGGACTTGAGGCATAGAGACTTGTCCAACAACACTGGATAAGCCAATGGGAAAGTAGAATCCAATCTTCCCTGCTCTAACCACTACATTTTGTTCATCCCATAAGATGTCCTTGGGTAGAACTGGTACTCATTTAACAGGAAGCAACAGGCTGTTCTGGAGGGGGTAGTGACATTAACAGCACTTTTAATTTCTTACTGGGTTTGTTTAACCAAAAGGACAGCAGTTTAACTTTACCCACATTGACAGTCTTGCAATAAATCCATATGTTTGCTTGTAATACCACTATCAAAAAAGTGATTGCCTTTGGAGCTTTTTACTCTCATAATTAAAGTATAGTTAGAATCTTTTTATATAACTATACATAAAACATAATTACTATATAAAATTAGTACTCATAAAAGTGAGAGTAGCTACACAGCCAGAGATAGGTCAAATGTTACCTATGCTGCTCTGACGGGTGCCTACAATTTTTAGTCCTAGGCGTCTACTGCCTAAAGACAGACAATTCTGCCAAATTGAATAGTGGCTTTGTAACGTGGAGTAGCATAGAACCACTTTGCTCGCTCATACTGACTTGTGACCTGCACTGGGATTTGAAGCAACATCTCTGGAAAGAGTAGAGTGAATCGGCAATCCCATTTGGAGTGGGTGAAAGGAATAATATTGCTAATTTAAAGTATTTCAGCTTCACTTTGATTCACTTTCAGGTGTATAATACTTATGCCACCTTAGAAAGAGTCGTTGAACGTCATTAAGTAAAGCACTCTGACATGCAAGATATTAATACAGACACTTGTGATGCAGCATAGTTCATAAAAATCTTCAGAGTACAACACACAGCCACAAATACTTTCAGTCCGCATAAAACAAACCCAGCTTGGTTCTTAAGAGCTACAAACATTGAGATTCATGGCTCTTTTGGATGAAAATTAGCAGAAATTCTCTTGAGCCTGAATAGATTGGTTTTCCATCTCGAAAAATCACACCAAACCTGTCGAGTCGCTGCACAGAGAAGATATCTGCTCTTGGGAGCCTAATGGCCATTCCCTTTCAGCTTGTCCTTCTGGGTCCCACTGTACCGATGTGTCCCATGGAACTGAGGTGTGTGTAAGGGCACTATTGCCCTCTCGTGGGCTGACAATGCCAGGGCTGCTCAGCTGCTAATCAGTTTCCTTGACTGTTCTGTGGCTTAGCTGCCCAAGTAGAGGCCTATGTTTTGGAAACCCCCTCTCCTGACTGTGTGCTTGTGCAGCCAGCCACCAGCGGTGGGCGCTGTATTGCACGCAGCCAGCGTTCATTATACTCAGAGTTGAGTCACTGGAGGACAATCGTTTTTGGAACGGATCGCTGTAAACTGGGTGAATCGTTCACAGCCATTTACTGGATTCACGTGCTGTCCACCATAGCGATGGCACGAGCTTGTTCTGACTTCTGCGGGCTCCATTATACATTAAAGCCACACTAAAGGGTTAGTGGAGGAGCAGCTAGTACTTCTGCTGCTGCAATGAAAGCAGGGTTCTTGCTGGCATAGTTCCCTGCTCTGTAATGAAGCCTCGCAATTGCACTTCAGATGAAACCCCCTCGGGAATTCAGCGTCCCGAGGGCCTGGGAGCAACATGAGCCATTTTACAGCCTGCTGGAAGAACTTGCTGTGCCCTCTCCACTGCAGGAGCAGTCGCCCCTCCTGAGGGCAACACCCCAGAGGTAACTAACCCCTTCTCAGCACGCCTCTGAATCTGCTAGAGAGGAGGATTTGCTGCCCTTCAACCCAGCAGCAGGCTTGAGGAAATCTGCTCTTTGTGGACTGATGCCCCCAGTGCTAAACGTCAGGTGCACACATGAATATCCAGGTAAAGCATCAAGACCACGTGCTCTTAGCCCTCTCCCCTGCGTTAGGCACTGTTTCCTGAACCTAGCTCAGCAAACACTGGGCCCCATCCTGAGAGATGCTGAGCACCGGCTGCAAGGCGCCAACGCCCTCCAGAATCACGCCCACCTTTTTGTTTGAAGAACTAATCCTGGCATCACCGTAGCTTTAAGAGTCTTTAAACTGGGTGGGGTGAAAAAGGCACAGCTCTCCGCCGGGCTAGTGTGGAGCATAGAGACGGTGAGGCTAATATCTGAATTCTCAAGAGCCAGATTTCGATTACGGTTACACCAGGTTCACTCCATGCAAACCGGCTGCTCTGGCTTCACACTGACACAGCAGAGATGTAGTGCATTGTGGGGTGCACAGGGGCCTCCCCAACCAGAGTAGAGCCAATGTAGCTAACTGTATGCCACCCCCCAGTGCACAGCTGGGGCATTCCTACATCCTAGCTGCCAGAGAGCCCCCAGGGGCTAGTGCATCTGAGGCACAAAGACAGCAGTCGCTGAAGCTGCTTTCCGTCCCCCCACCCCACCCCCAGGATGAGGGAGTTACATTGTCTTCTCCCCTCCATCCCTGCACTAGACTTAGCACCAATAGAGGGGTTCATTCTCTGGGTCTGCCCTCTGGTTGAGCTCTCTAAAATGGGTCTGTGGTTTGGTTACTACAGGGGGTGCCCGGTATACGTCGGGGTTGCGTTCCTGAAAAGGGCAATGGATACTGAAATGACAGATACTGGGCAATTTTTCCCCATAAGAAATAGTGCCCCCCCCTTCCCACCCCGCCTCTTCCCACCCCGTTCCACCCCCGCCTCTGAGCGCACCCTGTCCCTGCTCCTCCCCCTCCCTCCCAGCATCTCCTGCACACTGGGGGAAGCACCCAAAGAAAAGCCACGCAAAAGGTGAAGCAACGGATATGTGATTCGGAACACGTTCCCCTATTGATGAGCAATGGATAGGCGAGACGACAGATAAGGGGAGACGTATACCAGGGACCCCCTGTATAGCTAATAATGGTACATGATCACAATATTGCTGCCACCTAACTGGAGTTTCAATGTCCGCTTCCAGAACTGGGGTTCACATTGGCATCAGGAAGTGAGCAGCTTTCCAGAAACTAACCTCACTCATTTACTACTGCAGCCCAGCTCAACTCCGCAAAACAGCCAGCAGGATTAATCCAGGGTTCGGGACAGATCCTGACCCTTTCTTTAAGGACCGATACGATAATCGAATGGGAAACTGGGCAGCCCAATGCAGCCCTGCACACCCGGCTTCTCAGGAAGACAGAGATGGATTTCCCAGCTGTGTTTACATTTGAAATATAACCGGGCTAAGGCACAATGGAAGCCCAGGTCACAGGGTTCCCGTTAGACGTCGCTTGTCCACAGAAGGTTGGTGAAACACGTTCTGTGGCAAGTGCTTGCAGCTTTCGGCGAAGGGTCAAAGAGGAGTCGTTTTGTAAAACATTCTGAAGGCGAAGAGCAGAGCTCTGATAATAAAGAAACAGCCTCCCTCTAGTTCAAACAAGTAGGTCATCCCCTCACCCTGGCTGTCCAACTAGGTTATGCCTCATGCAGGGTGGCAGGGACAGTGTTTTTTCATTTCTATGTATGGGAAGAGAAATAGATAAACCTGTGGGAGGTAACAGTGAGGATGAGTCAGAGGCAGCAGGGAAGGAGTGAAAGTAATTTTCTGGGGAGCTAATTAATGCTGTTGGAAAATGCAGATTTCGAGCATGCCTCAGTTCTTTGGAACGGAATAACTATTCAGATAGGGATGGTTTCATTAACCCCACTAATTCTGGTGTAATTAATTCCTGTGGGGGTTTATGGTGAAGCTTACCCAGATACCATATTGTCCTTTCTCCTCTCACAAGGAAGGAGCTAGTGTCTGACCATCGTGTTTGACGGGAGAAAGACGTGCCAGTCTCGTGCAAAGGGACTGGCGGAGGGAGGGGCGGGGGTCAGATGAGCTCTTGGCTCGAATAGCAGTACAAAGCTTTCCACTAACTCTGAGCTTAATGCTGAGGCTTTGCTAGAAGGGAAGGCCAGCGGAACTGTTCCTTAGCTGGGCTCAGCGGGGCTTCCGATTTCAGCTAACTAATGAGTGCAGCAGCGATCCAAGGAGATCTTTTCCGCCTCCCTAGGCACATGTTTTACAACATGAATTTCCAAAGCACCATTTACCTGCAGCGTGTCATTGAAGGAGAATGGGGGACAGGAAGCTCATATTTCTCCTGCGAGAGGAAGATTTGTTTCCTCAAAGTAATACTCCATGCCTGGACAGCAGCCTGGGGCATTCAGTCAGGTTAATCATGTCCACGAAAGTGACAGTGAAGCAGGTAGAGATTTTCTGTAGGGAGAAAAACCTCTGCGGCGGTCCCTGCACCAGTTCCACGCTGGGCCAATACTGCAAGGTTAGCCTCCCCTTGCTACACATTATCCAGCGGCCCCCACCCGGCAGGGACATGTATAGAGAGATGGATAGATATTCGCACACACTGGTAGTGATACATTAGGTTTTTGTTCCTGAAACATCTCCCTGCTTTTAAAAAAATCTGGCTCTCCGCAGAATCAGAATAGCGTTGAACCATAATAAAGCCAAGCGTGTTAAATAGTTGTTTGTATAAAAAGCACGAGGGGGCATTTTTCCTTGTAAAAATTAAACAGAAGAGGAGAGGGATAGGGAGAGGGGGCTCTTGAAGCACTCCAGTCGGTATTATTTATTAGTTGTATCACAGTAGCGCCAAGATCAGGGGTTCCAACAGATAAGATGCTGAAGAGAAATTATGTAACTTGACCGAGATCACACCAGAAAATTGTGGCAGAGCTAGGAACCAAGCCCAGAACTTGAGGACCAAGTCCAGAGCTTTAACCATGTGGCTCTTCTTCCTACCAAACAGCTACACTCCGTACATGAGGAGATACACTGCAAAGGAAACTGCTAACACCACATCCTGGCATGATGATCAAAGCATGAACTCTTTAAATGGAGGCTCACATTCAGATAACAAGATGACCCTGTGCTCTACAGTCCCCATGCATAAACTCCCCAGGTCTTATGGAATTTGCATAAGCACAAAAGGATTAAGTAAGGTATCATCCCATTCCCCATCTTATCCACTCTGCTGCTGCTCCCTTTCCTCCTCTCCGGCTTACACTACATCCCACAAAACCAGACTTCATCGTTAGTGTTCAGTGCAGCACAGGATGGTTGGAAAGTTCTCAGTTCCTAGATGGTCATTTTCAGCACAGCCACACCTCCACCAGCATGACTGGTCTTGGTATTTCCAAAGGGTCTGCAACAAGAAGAGGCCATAGGATATTACAGACTCTCTATTCAAGAACCTACGGGCCAGATCCTCAACCTGTGTAAAGTGAGAAACCTCAGCTCAGGTCAATGGAGCCGGGACTAGTCACAGCAACCAAGGACCTGGGCCCTCAGCGAGAATGGCACTCTCTGCTTGCTGTGATTGGAATATGTGGCTCCTGTCTGATGTTATTTCCCAAATTGGTTACAAAGTCCCTCACCTGAAACATACTTTTCAGCTGTGTGTTATCACAATCAACGTGGTGTCATGGTGATGGTATATCTGTCCTAAAACAGATCGCATCATTGTAATGTAGTGAGTCAGGATGGTGCTTCTATCTCACCCCGTTTTAAATGACCACTGGTGGCAAGGCCACATTCCCATGCAGCTCACGTTTATGAGAGTTCATATTTGGCCCTTATAAGTAGCATCCAAAAACTGCTGCACTGAGCCAGGCTGTTCCCGTGAGTGGGACCCCAGAAAGGCCCACAGAGCAATGGCACACGGAGCATGAAGCTTCCTCCAACAGCTGCAAGGGTCCACTTGGAACAAGGCTGAGGCCCACTGGCGGGATGGTGTGCTGGGGAACCCTATGTGCCACTGCCCGTGCTGTACCTGTTCTGCACAGAGAAGACTCCAGGGTTCTTGTATTACGTGTCTTTCATGATCACTAAAAATAATGACCCATGTGCATCGTGGGACTATTTTAAAATCCAGTGTGGATCCAATCAGCTCCAGATAGTTAATTAGTTTATTTGGAGCTAGTGTTGGGCCAGCTACAGGCTGTAATTAATTTTTTAATCTGTGGGTTGCAGGGTCATTAACCCACGGGGTTTCTGGAGTGATTCAGATTAACAAACCCAGGCTGTAAATGCAATTGAGTGCATGCAAGGGCAGTTAATTGAGTAGCAAAGGCTGATTAAATAATCAATGCGGCATCGATTTACCTCCACTTGTTGGCATCCAGGTCAAATCCTTCCACAGTGGTAACGTGCGTGACACCGTCGAACCCCCCGATGGCCAGTAGGTATCCATTGGCTGCAGCAGCTTTCACCTAAACACAGATCCATGGGTTTCAGAACTGAGGATGAAAGGAACAAACCAGGAGGGGCTTAAAACTAATCTGGTCTCATGGGCTGAAGAGCTCTAGAATATTTTCACACTGTGAGCAACAATAAATGGAAAGGGAGGGGACGAGACCCTGAAAACTGGGCTGTTTCCATCCTTAGAGACTCTTACAGCTGTTGATCTTCCGCATTCCGATTGTCAGTGCTGTGCCCAGGATCAGCATAGCAACGCGCTCTGGCTCTGTTGGTATCTTCGAGCCTCTCTGCCCGGAAAGAAAAGACATCATCCAAAAGCAGGCTTGGCAATTTGAAAAGGAAAACAAAACAGGCTTGGCATTTGCTAGGAGTAAATGGAGTTTAATATCCCAAACCAGTCAGCTCATGGAAAAAGGCACGGAAGTGACAAGGGCAGGGATTGGGATGGAGGAAAAGGGGCAGAATCTACTCAAAATCTGCCCACAGTGCCCGTGTAATCTGACATCTCTATTAAGATGATCAGCAGTGAAATCGTTAACATCAGAACTACTGGCCTTCAACTCCCTTGAGCAGAACAGGGCAGTTCATCCATCTCTTAGCACGGATATATCTAGTTGCAACCTCAGCAAAGCAACCCTGCTTCTTCACAGACAGGTGGGCAGACCCTCTTGGGTCTGAAAAGGGAAGCTTAAATTCTGCAAAAGCTGATGAGAAGCCACCAGACAGTACCACTGAATGCCTGCCCAGCCCATCTTCTGATGACCCTGGAGGCAGAGATGCCTCTTCCCTTCCCACCCCTCACTTTTCAGGGGTTTTTTTTAGATAATCAAATTCCAGCCGTTGTGTAGCTCTGTAATTGCAAAGAGGTTATGCTTCTTCGAAGGTGGCACTTTCAAACACAATTAACATGCAACTAGCCGAGAACGCTCAGAACGCGCTCATGAGGGTGATGCCGTGCCTATTTTCAGAACGACAAAGCCTCTCATCTTCGCTACAATACATTAATCAGAGTTTGTTTTACTTCATCATTGCATATGTTGCCATCAGCAGGGGAAGGGCAGAAGAGAAAATACACAGGAACAAATATCCTTTCCCCAGCAGGAAGAAAACCTCAAAGTAACCTCATTTGGATGAGGTAACTAATACAAAAGAAATTTATAAATAATTAAACTCACAATATTTCTTGCTGCTTCTTCCTGGGCACTGTAATCCACACCCAACTCTTCAGTTGCATTTCCCATTGGGAACACATCCTACCTGCCCTCTGTGTCCCAAACTGGCTGACCATTGATCTCTGAATGAAATTTGAGAACTTGGGGGTTTATCTGCACCCTGAATTATTTGGGTCCAGGTTACCTGAGCTACCATGTCTCCAAATTCAATGGGAGATGAGAAGGTGCTCTTGGTGAGGGACAACCAACTCTGGAATTCATTCCTCCAGCCCCCTTGGTATACAGACCAGATCTGGAGACCTTCAGATCATGCTGCACACCCTGTCTGTTTCCCCAGCCTTTTCCTGAGGAGGAGGGTATGTCTGGCAGGGTGGATGGAGGAGGAGGGGCGTCGGAATTGGGTGACATTGATCCAGTTTTGTGTCTGTCTTCTTGTGTTAGTGTTACAATTGAATGGGCTGGAAACAGAGGTTCTGACTTTCTGTGTGGTCCTGAGCAAGTCAGTTCCCTGCTCTGTGCCTTGGTTTCTCCATCTGTTGCACTTAGGTTCCTATACTGTCCCATCACTGTGATGTGGGAGGAATAATGAACTAGACCCCATGGTAAAGCTCTACAGGACCCTTGGATGGAAGCTTGAGGCATGTAAAAGACTGTTCACATGAAATACCTTATTCCTCTTTGATTTCATGGGCATCATCGGTGACCATTCATTGGTGACTGGATCGAACCGCTCAGCGCTACAGAGCTCCGTGAGGTCATCCCGGCCACCGAGAGCATAGATTTTCCCTTGGAATGTAGCACAGCCAAAATTCTCTCTGCAGGTGCCCAAGGGAGGGCAAGAGGACCATGAATCCTCCTCAGGATTGTAACGTTCCACTGGGAGAGAAACCAGAAGAATCCTGGGTTCTAATCCCACCTCTGACCCTTGTGACCCTTTGGTAAATCTTGGATTTACTTCTGTGAGTTTGGGCCAATCTCTCAATCGCTCCATGCCTCAGTTTCCCCTGTATCCAACAGGGAAAATAAAACTCGCCTACCTCACAGGGGTGCTGTGAGGGCTGAGTCAATAATGGCTGCAAAATGCTTTGAAGATTAAAAGCACCCAATTGCTGAGCTTTGTTACTGATACACGAGAAGTTAATAAAAAAATTTCACACCCCCACAGATCAGACAGCCAGGAGGCTGCCCACCTTGGCCTTAGTTAATTGGATTGAACAGTGGAAAGGATTCATAATTGGGGAGCAGCAAAGGGTGGCTGGGTCTGAGCATGGGCAACATGGAACCATTCTCTGGCTCCATGCTGGAGGTGTCACTGGAGGGAAGGTGGGGATGGCGCAGGGGGCTCTGCTTGCTTGGGACAGCTTCCTCCTTCTCTCCAGATGGCAGAGGGCTCCCTCTGCATTGGGAGGGAAGGGAAGGGAAGGGAGGCAGAGCAGTGGAGAGAATCTAACCTGCCATAGAGCCCAAGGCCGAATATATTGGTGTGGGAATCGTACACTCATCTTAGACAGGGGCTCATCTTTGTGCCAACTTCACTCTTCCATTACCTGAATACAGCGGAGACTGGCCATCTGAGCCACCGATAGCATAGAGGTAGCCGTCTAGCACTGCCACCCCTAAGCCTGCACGGTGGCAGGTCATGGGTGCCATCCTGCACCACCTGTTCCCACGAGGATCATACCTAAAGCCAGGGGGAGGCAGTCAGAAGCGCGGGAGAATGCCACAGACTGTCCCAGCTATGGCACACGAGAGCTGCTTTCCGGGCTAAGTTACGAGCAGGCTGTCTGGGATTCAGCCTGTCTCTATACAAGGCTCCCTGAGAACACAACACACCCGTTTCCACGCACAACCCTTATCAGACAAGTCCCATTCGCCCTCCTCGGTCCTTTGGCTGGTAGATCTGGGCCCTTTCACAAATCAAAACGTGCAAACTGAGCGCTGGCGAAAGGAGTCAGATTGAAGAGGCCTGGAGACTGAAGCCCTCCGTCTACAGAACAGGCTCCGATCAGACACTGGCAGCGCGAGCTTCGCCCGCACTCCCCCGTCCAATGCTCCGCACCCTGACAAGAGAGCAGGCCGCTGGCCATCTTGTGAATTACAAACCAGAAACCTCCAGGTCCTGGCTCCCCTGCTTGGCAGAGCCGGGGTGCCTCATGCCTGTGGAGGGTATCAAGGCAACATTGGCACCTCTCTCCATATTAAACAAAAGCTCTCGACCCAAGACGGCAACCTCGGTGGCTGTAACTAACCCCAGTGGTTCACTATGAATGCAGATATTGGCAGTCCTACGGAGCACAGTCCATGAAAGTGATGTGCATCCACACACGGGTTACGATACCTTTCCACCGTGCTGAGGCATACGATCCCGTCACGGCCTCCTACACAGTACAGATAGCCTCCCAGCTCCGCTATGCCCATGTCTCGTTTGCCTTCTCTCAGGGGGGCCACGTCACGTCTCCATTCCTGCGTCGTGGGGTCATACCTTGTGCAGGGCGAAGAAAGTTTTTTGGGGTTTGTTTGGTTTTTTTTAAAAGGTGACAAGGTGGCAAACGTCTCACATGCCGTGCGAGGAAAGATGGGGTTAGAAACGACACATTCAAGACTAATTAGTGCCTGAGTTTGGACTCTGTTTTCAGACGGGAGCGAGTCTCTTGCACTGACTATTCTGAGCACTGTGTAGGTGCCCGCATGGAATGGGAATTCAAGAGGAAGGATGACCTTGGGATTAAGGCCCTAGACTGGGAGTTGGGAGACGTGAGTTCAATTCCCAGCCCTGCCACAGACTCCCTGTGTGACCTTGGGCAAATCCCTTCATCTCTCTGTGCCTCAGTTTTAGATCTGAAAAACAGGGTTGGTGAGAATGACGAATTCAGTACAGCTTGCGAAGGGCTTGGGTACTGTGCTGATTGGGAGATGGTCACATGTGTACATGAAGTAGCCAGTCAGTAGGTGTCCATCTCTTTGCTATGCATACAGCAACGTTTTCCACAGGGAATGTAATGTTTGTTTTAACATGTGTTGGGTATATTGCTGTCCCTAACAGTGCATCTATAATGCAGGCAGTGTTCCCTAGTGGTCAGGCCTGGGCATATTACTTAACCTTTCTGTGCCTCAGTTTCCCCATCTGTAAAATGGGGGATATGATACTGACTTCCTTTATAAAGTGCTTTTAGATCTGCTGATGAAAAGCCCTTTACAAGAGCTAGGTGGTATTCTTTTATCAACAAAGCTCAGTTTTATTAATTTAAAAATTCTTAATTTAAGAAATGATCCTGTATTTAAAATAAGATACTTACATGGAATATAGATTTAATAGCATATGGGATGGATCTAATTTAAGGCAATGAGGAGGAAATTAGGGTGCAAAGTGGGATGCTTGGTATGTTGTGCAAATTAACATAAGAAGTAGAAAACTCTCACTGTATATCACTAGGTGGGCTGGTTTTTTGGCAAACTGATATCTCAAAAAGGAGACAGCCCATCAGGAATAAACTCACCTTAAGGGTTTTGCAGCCTTGGAAAGACAACTTAACACATTTCTCACATGCTAGCACTCTCTCAATTCAACTTATATTTAGCAATGTGCTTCAGAAGCTGAATGTAGCACTTATGGAATGAGCAGAGGGCTTACAAAGTAGTCTTTACCAAGCGGTAACTGGTTGTCAACGCTGTCATTAAACTCAAGTAGTAACTACAACCACCACAGATATGAGGGAGATTCTCCATTCCCAAGAACCCTGTATGCAAAGTGCAGTTAAATGCGAGGCATGCGGTTATAAAAGCATGTTGTCAGCTCAGCCCTAGCCACTCATTAAATAGAAGAAATATCTCCTTTGTATATTACCAATCTCAAACTCACTTGTCTTTCATATGTCAGCACTTTTTATTAATGATACATTAAAAAAAAGTCTTCAATGTCCATTAAAAATAATTCTAAAGATTGCAAGAGAAAGACAAATTTTGTACAAATTCAGTTACTTAAGCCATCTCCTTCCACTGTCTCCCAACCCAGCTGGAGAACTGTGTGTTCAGAACTGTTTAGAGAGGCGGTGTCACAGTTCTAAGTAAGGAGTTTACACCTTTGCTGACTGCAAGTGGAATAATTTTTCACTGTCTAGTGTATTTATCACCACTGTTCTAAAATATAGCAAACAGCTTCAGACATGTCACTTTCTAAGTCCATTCCACCTACTGGTTCTTATCCACTAGCAACATGCTGCAAAGTTTGGGCAGCAAGCACTGCAGGGGGAAATAGATTGATTTTTAATGATCTATATGCCCTGTGGGAAGCAGGGGCGGCTCTATGCTTTTTGCCGCCCCAAGCACGGCAGTCAGGCTGCCTTCGGCGGCATGCCTGCAGGCGGTCCACGGTCACACGGATTCAGCGGCCTTTCTGCGGGTGATCTTCTGGTGCCACGGCTTCAGCGTACCCACCGCCCGAATTGCTGCCGAAACCACGGGACTGGCAGACCTCCCGCAGGCACACCGCCGAAGGCCGCCTGACTGCCGCCCTCATAGCAACTGGCAGGCCGCCCCCCGCGGCTTGCCGCCCCAGGCACACGCTTGGTGCGCTGGTGCCCGGAGCCGCCCCTGTTGGGAAGTCGCTTAGTTTCTCTGTGACTCAGCTCCCCATAGGTAAATGGCAATAGCCCCTTCTTTCCCCTCCCCTTTGTCTGTCTTGTCTAGTTCGATTGTCAATTTTTGAGCATGGACTGTCTATTACTATGTGCATACTTAGTGCATGTGGGCCCCCGATCTCAGTGAGTGCTCTAAGCACCATTGTAATACAAATAGATAAAAAGGGGCCGTGTAGACATACCCGAGGTGCAAAGGGATTGCTCCAACACTGCAGCATATTAATGAGCCAACCCAGCTGTCGTTAGTGGATGATTACTCAGTCCCAGAAATAAGGTGAAACAGAGTAAAGGCTTTAGCGTTCCAGGGCAATTACATATAGCAGCTAACACCTTCCTGCCTGAGCCAAAACAACTTTCAAATATTACATCGAAACTCCACTTTGCAGGAGGAGCATCCTAAGAGATTCCGGTTCCATCTCCCCTAATCCTGAGAACCACCACAAGTGCCTCAGGCCTTTAGTTAACTTGTGGGAATTGAGGTTGTTCAGGCTCCAGACTGGCCTGACTTTTGTCCATTTCACAGATTAAAGTTCCCTCTCATTTCCATTAATCTTAATGGGATCAAAGTCTTTCCATTAACGCTAAAGGCTTTTCACTTTTGCAAGCTGAAAAGCAAGATGATATTGTTATAAAAAGCATGTGAGTTGTATGCTCCATTAGTCTGAACCCTGGATTTGCATGAGAGATTTCAAAACTATCTAATCCTCAGAAGCCAACACTATTTGTATCATACTAGAACAGTTATTTTACCCTTCAGCACTCATTTCTGCTCTTCCTCAGATTTCTAACTGACTAGCTCTGCCAGACTATTTAGATAAACAGAATCGCCACATTCTAAGAGCTCAACATGTGATTCCTAGCATCGTCTTTCAGCTTTGAGAAAGAGACATTTGAGAGCTGAGAAATGAACTGTACTTTAACTTCTGGTTTTCTCTCAGTCAGTTGGGATGAAGCCTCTTTACGGAGAGTGAAAAATATAGAAGCCAGCCAGGAAGAACCAAATTAATGTTTAAATTTCTACCTGACAGCAATTCACTTTGATGCATTGCATACTAAGATTTTTTGGGACTGCTAAATAGAGTTAAAATAAATAGCAGAGAGTGAAAGGAAGAGTTAAGACACTCAGATGTGTGTTTATTTTATATTTTAGTAAAAAAAGACCGTGACTTCAAACCAACAGATGACTTGGAATGTCATTTAGTGCCTGTTTTGTCTGAGAGCAACACAGTTTTCGTTTCTAATTTGCAGCAGGATTTGAATTCATGACCTGTAGGGACAGACCCAAATCAAACCCTCAGATCTGAAAGTTCCACCACATTTGGGTCTGTCTGGATCAGAACTTTGTGGATGGACCCCATTTGTGAAAGGGGCTGAACCAAGAGTCAAGCATCTCTCAAACTTTGGGAAAGCTCGGGACCAAATCTGGATCTGAACTCTGTGGCTCAAGATTGTCTCCTTCCTGATGTACAAACATCTTGGGTCACATTTTTAAAAGGGGGCAGCCTTCCATTTTCTGGCATAATGGACACCTGCCTTTTTCCACATGCAGGTGCACTGTGGATGGCAGCCCGAGTGCTTCCTCTGCCTACCGACCACAGGGTCAGGTGCCAGCAGGGAATGCAAGATGTACATAGCCTGGTTTGCACCAGAAATTCATTTGCAGAATTATAGGGGCAAAATCTGCAGGGGGCCATTTGTACCTGCAAAAACAAACACAAGGCTTCAGCCCTTTGATACATTCTTTTGTGCCTAACACGGCAGATTTTCTGTTGCACAGACAAGTTTAAAATGTCTTAACCCTGCAGAACCCGAAGTTTCCCAGACCTTCTGTTCTACTCATCTGTTTCATAGCACAAGACTTCTGCGGGATGCAGGGTTACCTCTCCACGCTACTGAGGCAGGTTGTGCCATCATAGCCACCGACTGCATAGATGAAGTCATGAAAAGGAGCCACACCCACACCACAGCGATGTCTAGAGACAGGTCCCAGCACTTTCCATTCATGCTCCAGGGGGTTATAACATTCCACACCACCGATATGGTCACTGCGGAGCCAGCCTCCAACTGGAAAGAGAGACATGGCACAACAGGAGCAGGAGAAATAGGACTGAAGAGGATTAAACCGTCAAGCCCTGCATTGTAATGGATTTCCCACCCTATGTTTCACTTCCCTTTCCTCCCCCTTCCCACCTCAAAGCTTGCGCCAGCATGCCGACCAATCACAGTACGGACTATGAACATCTCATCCAAACCACTGCAGTGCCGATCTGCCAATCCACGCTCTCCAGTCCAAGTGAGTTGACCCTGAACGTACAGCATGCAATGCACTTCACACTCAACCTGTTACTGACAGCTATCAACAGGGCACATACAGAACACACACACACACACCCCAGTTCTCCATCGGGGGCTCCCCCAGACATTTTTCACTCGATGCACCACAGGGCTCCCTGCCTTTCCCACCTGGCCAGCTCCCCTGAGCAAGCACTCTTCGCCTCTCCCCATACTTGTAGGGAGAGGCTGTCTCTGAGTGACTCCTGTGGGCAGAGCAGAGGGGACACTGGCTGCTGGAATTGGGGGGAGGCCGGGCAGGCCCCCAGGAGGAGCCCGGCTGCAGGAGCTGGCCCCACGGCAGAGGTGAGGAGCAGCAGTGCTGGCCACCCCACTGCCCTCTCAGATTTGGCCCAACGGCTCTCCATCATGATGGGAGGCAGCAGGGCCAAAATGGAGTGAGTGTGGTTGTGATCTGGTGCATGGGAGTTGCAGCGTGGCTCTGGTTTGGCCCCATCATGATGGAGGGGCCAGGGGCCAAACCTGAGGCGCTCTGCCACCCCCATGCACCTGGTCTCAATGCCACTCGCTGAATTTTGGTCCTGCCACCCCATCACAATGGGCCAATGGTACGCAACATGGGTACAGCTGCAGGGGCCACGGTTCTCCATTTCTGAATGCACAGCTTGACCTCTTGGTCACCTAGCTTTCTTATGCATTTACAACATGCCCATCGCCATGGTATCTAGGCTCCCCATGCACAGCTTTAAAACTTATTGTCATCAAAGGGGCCTCATTGGCTCCCAAAGGTGTTGCTGTTGTTCATAGCGGTCATGGGGATAGATATAGCATCACCCAGGAAAATAAACCATCACCTAAAAACTCCACAACACTAAAATTCTCTTTCCCAAATTAAACCAAATTACTGATGCCTCAGTGGGGAAAAGCGTAGAGGCAATAATACTGCTTTGATCTGGGGCTTTGGGGTGGGTTTTGCTGACGGTTATTTCGGCTCCCATCTATACAGCCAGGGACAATTCAAAGACAGGTAGGAACCATTGTCAGTTTATTGACTTTTTACATCTCCAGCATTTTCTGATGGGCCATCAGCAGCTGTTTATTGACAGGCCTGAAGCAGCATCTTCCCTTGGGTGATTAAATTTCTATTGCAGTAACTATTTGGAATGATTACTACAATCACAAGGCAATTTAAAATAAATGATTTCACCACCGAGTACTGCAAACACCACATTGAGCATAATTGGAACCAATTGCAACCGGGAAGATTCAGTCTTGAGTTTGATTATTAATGTTTTATAAATACATAAGTTGCAGTGTCAATATTTTTTTTCACGGAAATGGTTTCGAATGCTACTCTGCATTTGCTCAATAAGTAGTTTAGCAGGGGGGTGGAACTTCTGCAAGGAGGAGTAAAGGTTTTCAGAATATATTCTGATTTTTTTTGTAAATGGGAAAAGATTTTCCTATTAGCTGCTTATTTTTAACGACGGAATTTAATGGACACTTTTCATGCTGATTGCCAGCTTGCCAAGGTACAAAGTGAAACTTCTCTCATCATTAGGAATGTTTTTAAGATTGAGCTGTTAAGTGCAGCCATTCCAACTCAGCTGTATCTAAAGAGTATTTAGAACTAGGAAATCTCCACTTTAAAGTGGACCTTCATTGAAACAATATAGCTGCTGCCTATACTTTGCCTCCTCTCAGAAAACCAAGGGGAAATGTTACATTACTAAACTTTTTACACCCTTTTGTGCTATGAGCCATCTCTCCATTCTGGAACCTGGGACACAGACAACTCTTAGAGCGGAAGAATTAGCTAGATGGAGAGAGAGTATCTTCCTGAAACCCTGTTCTTTACGGTCCTTCATTTAGGATTAAAATATCTCCCCAAGAGATGTTACAGGTCCTCTGTGTGCAGAGATCTGGGCATTACCCACCTACTGGGGGATGTGTTACATCAATCAAGAAAAAACACAACAGTTCAGGCAACATCACAAGCCCACTCCTGAAGTTCCTAAATAGGCAAACTCACCTGCAAACCAACTCCCCCGGCACACTAATTGCACACAAGTGTTGCCTTGCAGTTAGATAAGCAGCATGAACACACTCAGTGCTTACAGAAGTTAGACACAGGACTGACCTACCTGAGCTTTAGATCAACAGTTGAGCTCTGGATCCAAAATCACCCCAGAATTTGGGGAGCTCCAAAGCCAGATCCACTCTGAATGCACCCACAGTTGAGATGATGTTTATTTTTACATGCCAAGAACAATGTTGGGTGCCTGACAGTGCAAGTGGCTGCATCAGGTCCCTTCCCTTACAAGCTCACAATCCAAACGGAGACAATGTTGGGATTCAGGCCTGCAGGCACCAGAAACCCATTCTGTGGCCTTAGATAAATCAACACTCTGTGCCTCAGTTTCCCCAGGAAAACAAACACCCAACTCCTCCAGGAGGGCAGGGGGAGTACTAGTTAGGTCAGAGAATCATAGACGTGTCAGACTGGAAGGGACCTTGAGAGGTCATCTTGTCCAGTCCTCTGCACTCCAGGCAGGACTATGTAATAACTAACTTTGTCTAACTTCTTCTTAAAAACCTCCATTGACAGAGATTTCACCACTTCCCTAGGCAATTTGTTCCTGTCAGAGTAGTTAAGCACTGGAAGTTTTTCGTGGCTATGGAGAACTTTGGACATGAAAAGCAGTAATAATATTTAGTACCAAGTATGATTATCTACAATGCAGATTATGAGCCACATTAGTCCCTGGTGCTATATTTGTAGAGTTAGGGATATACACACACTAAGATAGAAACACCTTTCCTTCTGGCACCCCGGGTCCCTATACTACCTTTTCTTCTATAACGGGGGTGGCCAACCTGTGGCTCCGGAGCCGCATGCAGCTCTTCAGAGGTTAAAATGCGTCTCCTTGCATAGGCACCGACTCCGAGGCTGGAGCTACAGATGCTGACTTTCTAATTGCTGTGGGGTGCTCACTGCTCAACCCCCTGCTTTGCCCCAGGTCCTGCCACCACTCCATCCCTTCCCCCCAAAGCTCCTGCCCCTTCCCCCGAGCCTGCCATGCCCTCGCTCCTTCCCCTTCCCCACCAGAGCCTCCTGCGCACTGCAAAACAGCTGATTGCGGCGGGCAGGAGGCGTGGGGAAGGAAGGGGAGGTGCTGATTGGCAGGGCTGCCAGTGGGCAGCGGATGGGGGGCTGCTGACGTATTACTGTGGCTCTTTGGCAATGTTCACTGGTAAATTCTGGCTCCTTCTCAGGCTGGTTGGCCGCCCCCATTCTAGAACTTGGGATATTTAGGACTCAGTTCAGCACCATTGACTCTGGTGGGAGTTGGATCAGGATCTTAGAATACAAGGTCCTTTCCCACTCTCAGAAATGCTGTACTCTGTAGCCTCACACTGACACCTCACACTACATGCTCAGCTCCGGCTCTATTCCAGGCCTCTTCTGCCTTTGTATGTTTAAGGCCTTCCCAAAACACCGTGGCCGACTCAACGCATCTCAGACAAATTCAACAGAAACGGAGACAGGACAAACTTACCAGCAAAAATGAGCTCGACTTGCCTGCTTGCTTTGTAAGCTCCAGACTGAGAGTCCTGGGTAACCGGTTTCCTTTGCAATTCAAGCTGCTCCCTGAGGCAATGCAAATTCCCCAGTCACAACATTATCCCAGAACAGCTCTGCAATGGGGACAGGGCACTACCACATCCTGGGGAAACTTTAGTGCTGGGCAAGCACACAATACAGGAGAGCTAACATAGCATTAGGAGACCTTCAAAACAGCTGCTGCATCATCCATTCTGATACAGCTTTAAGAACAAACAAACAATCCTAATGATCCAGAGAGGGGCTTAAAGTGTCTTGCAGGATCCAGGAGGGAGAACTTCTCTGAGGACTATAGATTTGGGTTTATTTTTTATTTCACTGGCTTCATTTGCAGATGGTGAGTTTTGGAGTCAAGTGCCCTCTCACAGACCGAGCAAACAGAAATCCATGAAAATCCCTGACCTGGACAACGAAGCCTGCATCACAAATGTTGCTGAGGGGTGAGCTTTGTCAAGTTTGAGTTTTCTGAACCTAAAGCTCTTTTCAGGATTGCAAAATGAATTAAGAGTTTGAGTTCCTTTTTACCCTTTCTAGAAAACTCACTATGGTATTTAGTAAGGATGAAACTAATATGGTTTAATAATTTATGGAAATTTAACAGGGGTCTGTTAAAAACCTGTTATGTCTGTTCAAAAACCTATAGAACTGTATAGAAAATGAGATCCTTCCTAGAGAATTCTAAAGCAGGGAGATCATTCGCTTTCAACCATCCGATAGCATTTTAATGGAGGCCTCTAAAAAGGTTCCCATTCTCTGTTGTTCCACAGAACTTTAACATGTCTTCTTCGGTCTTGTAAACGAATCTCTCTTGTCCTCCCTTTCCAAAAAGGGGTTTGATATTTTTAAAAAACTTTTTTTTAACCAAAACGAAGCCCGGTTTTTGTAGTAAGGGAGAGAAGAATCTTCCCCAACCCCAAAACTAGGTTTGTATGAATGAAGGCCTTATATAACACTATATAGACTGCATTGGTTACCTGCTCCCTTCGTCACAACTGTTCTGTAGTTTGTCACTCAGCCCCAGTCTTCAGTTCATTTTTCACCCTGTTTTTCCACTGATTTTTTCCCCTCTAATCCTAAGCAGAAATAGGAACCCAACAAAATTCAAACCCAAGACAAACTTTCAAACAGTGTGTGTGAGTGGCTTCAAATTTACCCCAGGTGAGTTTATTCTACTATCGCTTAAAACACCAGAGCCTTTCAAATGTGCAGAGCTGTAGTAAGTGGGGTCAGAAGAGAAGATTATTGGGGGGGGGAAGGCTTATGGCTGCTTTAAAGGCAAGTATTGAAGTCAAATTAATAATGTGCAAATTGTGTGCTCCTCTCCCACATTAGCCTTTCATAAAATGTACGGTACTCACCCTTTGTCTTCATACACACCCATCCCTGAGCACTGAAGGAGCTCCTAGCACAAAGAAGAGGGTTGGGTTGACCACATCTAGTCCAGATGGAGCCTAGAGACTTATATGTCAACCCACAAGCCAAAAATAGGAATAGTTTGCATGCTTCAGACCATAGAGCATGTGACGGCACTGAAATTCCATTCAATCCTTTGTTCTCCTTTGCAACAAAACCAGATGTCCTCCTATCCCAGGAAGATTGCTCACCATGACTTTGGGCATCAAGCAGCAACAGTATCCATCCCAACTACTTTCCTCATTTGCCATTAATTTAGTTCTTAACTGAGCTCTGCAATTATTTCCTCTCTCCTTTAAGCAAGTCAGGTGCAGGGGAGAACTGAACAATGCTTAATACATTGCATAAAATGAAAGACAGAATGGCTTAAATTGGCTTATTTCAGCTTGACATCAATGCTCTGAGTTGAGGGCTTTCAGCACCTCGGTGGATGATCAGACTAGAAGTGACCAGTATGTGACCACTGAGATAACACTTGCAAACACACTCTGTTAAACTTCCACTGTCAAGGTGCTAGAACTTTGGGAATTCTTGTTTCCAAGACTATAGCATGCAAAAAGAGAGACACTATTTAAAGGAATAATCCTTAAGACATTTGCTGCCCAACCCAGGGTGAAACACAATCAAAATCCAAACAGGTAAAGAATGAAATTGTGCAAACGTTTGCATACACCGAGTCACTCAGTGCAGGAGACTCAAGAATCCTTGGAACTGAATGAATATTAAAGGAAGAAAATTTGCTAAGTCGCCTATTTTCTATGTACCAGGACTGAAATATATTCTTTCCTTACTGTTTTCTCTTCCAAGAAGCACATTCACAAATCACTCTGAGCTAGGAGCATTTTTGAAGCTCTAATACAGAAGATCTCATCACTTCCCCCATCCACAAACATTGGCTTGTACTCCACTGCAACCCCCAGCATGATTTGGCTCACACCAATGTAACCACACTGACTCTGGAGGAGTTACTCCCGTATACCACTCGCACTAGCAGAGGACGCCAAGTTATGGTTTAGCAAAATGTTATCAGTCAACACTAAGATTAGAGATGGTTCTGATCCAGGATCCAGTTTCCCTGCATAGCTCATCGTGAGAGTGGCTGAGTATCAATAGCAACGGGGTGGAAAACAGTTTTCCTGTCCCACAAAAATTTTCAATATATTTTGATGAGTCAAGAAGTCAATCGCAACATTTTTCACAAACCAAAAATTAATTTATTTTTTTTTAAATGTGGTTAAAAAAATCAAAAAGTTTTGTTTAGATTTTGACCAATTTTTATATTTTGTTTTACTGTAACTAGTTTACATTTCAAAATTAAGAGTCATTTTGAACCAGAAAACTGGAATTTTTCATTTTCAAAATATTGAAACAAGATGATTAGACAATTTAAAGAGAAAAAATGTAAACATTTCCAAGTTGAGAAATTAATCAAATTTGACTATTTCCTGTGAAAATTTTCAGTTTTAACGAACTAGCATTTTTTATTTTAAAAGTTTCATTAAAAAAATTCCTGACCAAGCCTAGCATGAACCTACTTCTTCACATGCTGTCAGTATCCTTATAGACAGGATCTCCACAAGATGTCACAGAGTCCGACCCTCTTCCCATCAATGGAAAAACTCTCAGAAGCAGGATGAAGACTTTACCAATGCAGCAAAAGAGACGCGTCATTTGATCTACCCCCTCTGCCCATTGAGTGCAGCTGATGTGTTGTTCAGAGTAAGTTTCCTATTAAAACTCACTTGTGACGGACTTTCACCCTGTTGGGGTTTGTATTTTGTCCTTTGGCTGCACTTAATCCCAAAGAGTTTTTCCGATGGAAACTGGGTAAGTGTGTTTAGGTCACAGGGCTAGGAATGGAGACTCCTGGGTTCTAATCCAAGCACTACCACTGCCGCCTTTTATGGATTTGGAGAAGTCATTTATCCTCTCCGAGCCTCTGTTTCCTAACACCTGTAAAATGGGTTGCATGACATATCTGGAAAGCTGAAGTAAAGTTTACAGTATGCTTTGAAGCCCTCTGATGAAACGCATCGTGCAAGTGCAGAATATTATCTCCGCATCAAAGACAGAATAAGAACATTCCTGCTGAGAGAAGATTCTAGAGGAAAGTCACGGTGGGGTTCACTACCCAATGGTGAACGTTATTAGATACCAGCCGTTTGACTCATTGCTCTAAGAGGTAAGAGATCAGTGCAGATGATGGGCTTTGTGTCACAAGAAGAGTCAAACGGCAGTGAATATCTCCAAAACCTCTGAACGGACAAAACTGAACATAAAATTAAATGGCATGGAATTCTCTCTACTCAGCGGCTACAGAACACGACTTGGTGCTTCAACCTTCTGTTGACGAGTGTCAGATCTGAATTCCAGCAAATAGATTCCAGAAGCTAAAAGCCATAAAAATCTTGGGGAATTTCCAGACTAGCTACATCAGTCTGTTTAGAAGCAGACACTTGCAAAGCAAGTGATCACTGGACTGTATGGTTAGCATCAGAACAGATCAGCCCAAGCTCTGGATAACATGATACATTGCAAAATAGGGAGAGTAATTAAAAGGTCAGTAGGAGGTTTGAGGTCACCAGTGTATTGCGATAGGGAAACTCACCCCTTATTGGCTGCTAAATGCGAGAGGGACATCACATTCTGATTCAGCTGAGCTACACTCATGGATTTCTGAAGCCCTCATCACTGCTTGGGTCCAAGCAGCAGGGAAGGAGCCATTTACTTTATGAGTTTTACCTTTTACAGGCAGGAAATAGTGTTGATCGCTCTGCTCTGAGCCCGTGCTGACCCCAGTGTGCCTGCATATTAAGGGGTGCTGAGTTGCTGGGGGGTGCCATCTTTCAGACATGGCTTAAAGCAGACATATTCATTTCATCCAGGCTCCACCTCCACTCCTTGTGTTAGTGACGTTCCCATGCAATTCTTGTCACCAGCAGCTCCTCCATGGGGAGCATTGCCTACCTGGTACTTTAGTATCTTCCCCCCACCTCCTCTGTATTGTGTGTTAATTCCATCTGTCCTCCCTCCCCACTGCCTCTGCTATCCCTGAGAGAGAACTTTGCTGGTAAAGTTTAAGGAAATTTACCCCGATCAGAGCCATGTTTGGGAGCCAATGCCCTCTCACTGTAAGAAATCGTCTTCTCTAAACTATTCTTTTACATTGAATTAATTCAATTTAAACCACTAAGAGTCAAGAGGAAAAACATGTGGGCTGGCTGGCTGGCCAGGAGCATTGAAGTGAGGGACTGGCAATCGGAAATGCTTCTTGCAGCACAGGTAGGCCTGGTAGGTTCACAGTAGCCTTTCTTATCAAGTTCCGTGGCAGTTTGGTGCTGTGGACCCACATCCACTAGGCACTTGTGATCGGGGAGTGTTGCATGGGGCTCTTGCCTAGTGGTCACGGTTCACTATAGCGACCGTCCCACCTAGTGGCAGTAGTCCAAGGCGGCAGCAGTCCTGCCTAGTGGTTGCTGCCTGGGTGGGAGCAGAGGAAGCAGGTGAAAGTGGGCCCCCCCTACTCCACCGGATTCAGACCCAGGGCCCTGTGAGGCTGACTCGGCTGCTCACCTGTCTTCATGTGGTGTTCAGCTTCCCTGGGTCACGTCCCACTCCCGTCCGCCTCCCATCTGACCACCGCCCGACCCTGGGGAACATTGCCTTCAGGCTTCTGGTCCGTGTCTCGTCCATTAGGTGCTGTGGCTTCCTTCACTCACCGGCTCGATACTGGCTCTGCTCCAGTCCTACGTGAGAGTTCCCAGGGCACATCCTGCTCCCTGGCTTGTCAGCCCCAGACTGAGCAGCCTGGCTGGCTTTCAAATCTCTCCTCCAGTCTGAGCATGCGCGGCAAGGGCACAGGGCCCCTTTAGCCCTAAGTGTTACTTAACCCTGTGATCGGAGGGTGCTGCAACTCCTGCCTAGTAAGGGGTTCATACACCCAATTGACAGCGAGCCCCCAAATTCCTTAGGCCTGGTAAGCCTAACCAGACCCAAAGGCAGCTCTGCAGAGACCAATGATGAATAGGGTAAACCACAAAGCCACCTGAGCCCTAGGTGTTAGCCCTGTAATCGGGCCAACAGAGATTCACGTTTGGCCAACTCAGAATCATGCAGCTCACTTGCGTAAAGCAGTAAGGGGAGATTTGTCCCTTTCCCTATTAAAGGAGTCCAATTGTTTAATCATCCATTTACTGCAAATGCACCTGCACCCTCCCTGGTGTAGCACCAGCTCATGAACCAGAAAGTACCGGTAAGCTGGCCTAACGTCTACACAGGGTTATCCAAGACCAAAGGACCAGCAATAGGAATCAAATATGCAGGAACTCTCAGTGCCAGACGGTGACCTGAATGGGCCATAATCCTTGATGGCCTGTATTCAAATCTAATGAGGGAAACCTATCCCCTGAAGTGCTTCTGCTCAGATATAAAGGAGTCTGTTAAAGATACATTAAAGCCCTTGCCAAGCATGTATTTAGCTATTGGCATTACTAAATTTTGGGTTGTTTGACACGTTCCCACAGCCCATTTGCAAGAGCTGATGGTATGGGAGTATTATTGCTGTTACCGAACTCACCACCAGCGACAGTCAAAACATGTTGAAAGGATCAGAGACCGAATGCCAGAAAGCATCACTAGTGGGGGGGGAGGGGGCAATTGTAGCAGGGAATCGAGAACCATGTGGAGGGGCAGGAGATCCTAAACTTACCCAGATCCTCAAGAAACCCTTCCATGAGCTTGTGCAAGTTCATCGCAACTCCACTGAAGTCTCTTGGACAAATTCAATCCAGATTCATGCAGTAGGTAAGAGACTTCCCCAGATCCCAGGCATGGCAGTATCCACCCATATAATCGGCAAGGAGGGCAAGTCAGGAGCCTGCCCTATGCAGCTGAAGGTGGGAAAACAATGACTATTTTTCCTCTGCCCCACAGTACCCTACTCGCTGCCTGAATGCTCTACCCAGAATTGGGCAAGATATATAATGCTTATTAATATTAAATAAGGCTACTAAGCCCTTAGGTTGGGCTTTGCATGTTGAATCCATAGATCTTGAGAAACAGACACAGGAGTGTGATCAGTTTCGGGCTTGGAGCCAGCAACCCTGGGGTTCTAAGCCCACCTGTGACACTGACTGCTGCAGACTCAGACAAGTCCCTTGAGGATCCAGCTCCCTCACCTGAAGCTTTGTGGCTTGGGAGGGACAATAGGCATAACTCCCTCCCCACCTTATTTTTTTTTAAATTGCTGAAGTCAGCAGGTCTGACCGAATGTTCCCAGGAAACGGAGCCGAGGAGCAAGAGGGGGGCATGGTTACACTCACTTTACTGAGTATAACTGGACCTCTGTGCCTTGGTTTCCCAATCTATAAACGGGGACAGCAATACAGACGCATTCACCTGACAGAGATTTCCTGGGGATTAACTAGTTAATATTTGGACAGTGCTTTGAAGACCGAAAGTGCTTGGGAAATACTCAGAATTGTGAAGCTTTAGCCCAGGGGTTCTCAAACTGGGGGTCGCGAGCTGTCAACCTCCACCCCAAACCCCGCTTTGCCTCCAGCATTTATAATGGTGTTAAATATATGAAAAAGGGTTTTTAATGTATAAGGGGGGTCACACTCAGAGGCTTGCGATGTGAAAGGGGTCACCAGGACACAAGTTTGAGAACCTTTTCCTTGTTTCCTTCCTCCCCGGTTCATTTTCTTGCATTTACAAGCACTAGAAAGACATCCCCTAATTTAAAATACTTTCAATTTTTCACTCCTCTCCTCCCCTGCAAACCTCGCCTCACCCCGCTCCTAGATTGAATACATAATAGGCCTAATTAAATAGCAATTAACAATGGGGGAACCATGAAGGAATCATTCACTAGAGCACTTTTGGGGAGATCAATCAAGCAATCAGCACAGCTTGTTACAACATAAAAACACATTTCACAAGACGTAGGTATTTTCAGACCGTTAACACTGGGCATGTCATTCTAGCCCCACCTCCATTTGCTTGTGCTCGTCATAACCGTAAACAACAGGGGCTCTGCTGTCAATGCCACAGGACTCCGTGCAGCTGTTGGAAAGTACAAATCATCAAGGCTTCTGAGCACACCCAAAAAAACCCAGAGCACCTGTGGGAAAAGATCTCTTCCACATTCCAAAAGGCCCAGACATTCTCTCCGAGACATTCCATCCATGGGACCAAATCAGGAGGGATGGTGTTGAGCCATCAGAGAGGCTCTGCTAGCAACAGTGGGAATCAAGGGCATTTGTTGTCCTGCGCAACTGGATATTCCCCCACCATTAGCATAAAGGAAGCAAAGGTCTTGCCCAGCCTTCCTTGCAGGCTTTCCAGGGTGTTACTGTTGGATTTGGCTAATAGGCCAAACTTGAAGCCTATGCAAGGATGCATTGAAGTGATCAGAGTACCGGTCACTGGGCCCCAGTGAACTGTACAGTCAAGTCAAATCAAAGCCAACAAGGGACGGCGGGGAAAACCCATCCATGTATCAATTCTCTCTAACCGCTAATGGCCCATCATAAACAGGGCACCAGCAAGAAGAGAAGTACTGTAGGCTGGAGCCTGTCTCCGCTTTTGCCATCGTCAGTTTTCCCCTCTATTTCAGAGATGGTTGCAAAACAGACAAACCATTTAAAAAAATACCCCCCAAAGGGTGAGGGGGGAAAACCTGATCTTTGCTAAAAGCTTTGGATACAATCCCAATGGCGCTTAACCTGGGACGATGTAAGACAGGGATCTCTGTGAGTAGAGAGGCAGCCTGCTACAGCTACACTTCAGTTTGTCACTACAGATTTATCTAGAGACATGATCTAGTGGGACTGAGCACAGGACTAGACTTCAGGAATTACCAAATACTAATCCTGGCTCTGACACCGATTTACCGGGCAGACTTAGGCAAGTCACCCTCACTGTCAGTTTCCCCATCTATACAACAAGGGATGCTCTTGACCTACCTCCCAGGGGGACTTGGTGATGGTAAATATTTGCAAAGCGCTGTGAACCGTAGAAGCCAGGGAGATGCCCCAAATGCAGTACCAAAATCCACCTCAGCATAGGCAGAAATATCTGATCTGCACTGGCATGTCCTCCACAATGTAGTTCCTAGGACAGTGGCTTTCAAACTTCTTAGGCTGCGTACCTCTTCCAAACCACGTAGTCTACCGTGTACTTGCATCTAAGCTAGAGTCATAACATACCTACGAAAATGGGGGGGGGGGGCAGAAGTGTCTGTAAAGGAGAAGACAACGCGTTGTCCACCATTACAGGATTTTTCTTGCGTACCCTCTGACGAGAGCTCGCGTACCCCAGCTGACCCTCTTCCAAGCCCAGGACAAGAGGTTTGCCACAGTAACAGGACTTGTGATGATTATAAATTTAAAGAAACCCCCCCTCTAGTACAAGACACCGAACCCTAGGGAGGTGGGAGTAGAAGCCACTTTTGTTCTAAGTCTTGTGGCCTTCTGATTGGCACTAGATTCCTAGATGGATGATGACCCTTCTCCATGCACTAGAGTAACAACGTGCTTCCTGACGCCTGAAAAAAGGCTGTGTGGTGTCTTCGGGTTTGTTTGGCTTTTGACCAATTTGTGGAGCTGAATGCTCACAAACAACCCTACGCTAACAGAGCAGTGCACACAGTCCGGAGCTCATAAGCAACCCAACAGCAAAGCAGGATGTACAATACGCTGGCTAGGAGACGCTGTATTTTTAAAAGGAGACCTGTCAGTCTGGAGGGATTTTAGTGTCATTTAATTAATGAAAAATTCCCAGCTTGTGCCTCCTACATGCCACCATTCAGGTTCCTCTTTGCCCAGATCTTTGGCTGTTGGCGGCTTCTTGCCTGCACTTCTGCCCTCTGCTCCAGGGGTGGCCAGCCTGGGGTTCCGGAGCCACATGCGGCTCTTCAGAGGTTAATATGCGGCTCCTTGACAGGTGCCAACTTTCCAATGTGCCGGGGGGTGCTCACTGCTCAACCCCTGACTCTGCCACAGGCCCTGCCCCCACTCCACCCCCTTCCCACCTCTCCCCTGAGCCCGCTGTGCCCTCGCTCCTCCCCCTCCCCCCCCAGAGCCTCCTGCATGCCACAAAACAGCTGATCGGGAGGTGCGGGGAGGGAGGGAGGGAGAGGCGCTGATCGGCAGGGCTGACGGTGGGCAGGAGGCACTGGGATCGGCAGCGGGGGGAGCTGATGGGGGGCTGCTGACTTATTACTGTGTACATTGATACATTCTGGCTACTTCTCAGGCTCAGGTTGGCCACCCCTACTCTACTCCACTTCCCTAGTATCTTTCAGGGGCCTGGCTGCTGGGAACCTGGAAGTCCTTTTCCACTTTTACATTGCCCTGCAAGTCCCATGTGGATCACGTGGTGGTGATGGCTTCCTTTCACCACTTCAGGAACGTTGCCAGACTCAACTATGACCCCTGCGGATGCTGTCAGTGCTTGCCCTGACTCTAATTCCCTGTTGTTGTGCATCTCAGTAAACTTCAGCAGTGCCTGTATGCCATGCTGAGATTAATAAAGCAAAGTCTCTGTTCCACTCATTCTTCAGACACTCAGGAATCACTGAAGCCATCAATGAAATGCAGCCTCTTCTGGGGTAGGACACAGCAGTTGTTTAACAGGACACAGCAACATTACATGACTATTTAGGACAAAAAGCAAAAAGAATCCTATCAAATTGGAACTCCAGAGTGAATTTTAGTTTAGCAGAATGTAACAACTGCTCTGGCATTTAGCCGGTACACAACCTTAACATCCCAGCTCTTACAAAGAGATCACTGGACCTTTAAGGGCTACAAGTTACAAGAACTTTGATTTTGCATCTTAAAAGAGCCTGTCCATAGGGTCAAGGGTCATCTTGCATACATTCACTTGGAGAGCCTACAAATCATACTTCAGCCAAACACAAGGTATTGGGCTCAATACAAGGGTAAGTGGATGAAATTTCATGGCCTGTGCTCTACAGGGAGGCCAGACTGGCTGATCTAATGGTCCTTTCTCACAGGGTCCTAGAGCCCAGACTCCAGTCCGAGCCCGAATATCTACACTGCAATTAAACAGCCCCTTAGCCCAGAAACTGGAGTCAGCTGCCAGGGGCCAGCTGCATGTCTTTAATTGCAGTTGCAGACATATCCTCAGGGTCCTTTACAGCTCCCTCCGCAGCAATCCCAGCCATGCTGACTTGACTAGGATCCTTATAGTCTCATCTTCCCATGAGCCAAACCCTGGGTTCCACAGCCTGACGCGCTCTCACATTCTCTGACCCAGGTAAGAGACTTTCCTTTATCTCCAGCCTTAGGTGTTATTCCAGCCTCACATCTCTCTGGGGGGCTTACCTTTGCTTTCCATTGAGCCAGCCTTTCGACTCTGCATTATGAAACACTGCCCTCTGCTGGTCATGTCTCAAATCACCTCAGTTCTTTTTCTGTGTTTTCATAGTCATGGGAAGAGCGTATTCTGAGATACCAATGCATTGGCACCTGAATTGCAAGGAGAGCAGTAAGTAATGTACTTCGGTGGTGCTCACAAAGGCAATTATCTTTAGATTCCAGAAACTGGAGGAGATTATGAGGGAGAAATGCTAGTTCTTGCACAGTTAATGTTGCAGGAAATTTTCCGTTCTATGCCCAATTTTGACTGCCCCCCTCCCCTTTATCAAAAATCAAATAAAAATCCACCCCAAATTTCAGACATTTTCTGCATGTGTAGGAGTGCCATTGGGCAGCTGGAGGAACACACAGAAGAGGCCGATCAAAAGTATCCCTCCATCGAACAGTGCTCAAAGCAAAGGTAAAAATTATGGGGACTTAACACAGAGGACATGCCAAGAGTGGACCAGGATAGACAAGAGCGCTGGTGCCTAGTTCATGCTTTAAGCAACATCTATTACCATGGGAAGGCCTCAAGTTTCTGGAAGGTTTGAAGCAAACTAGACGGTTGGAGAGTTAAGAGCAGCCAAGATTTAAAATTAAAAAAAAAAAGATGGTTCACTTTCTTTGGGTTTCTCCCCTCTCAGGAGCAGCTTGAGCTAGAAAATCCCATTTCATTTTGTTCACATGGCATTACCGAGAAATGGTACCTTTGAGTATTGTTGGGGAGTTGTTTATTTAAAGTCAAATTCCTCCCACTGATGCAGCTCCTATTGTCTTCATTAGGAACTGCATCCATGCATGTGGGTGTAGAATTGACTTATAGTTAGGAACGGTACCTGCTGGCCTGTATGAAGCCTGCACCAGACAGCTTATATCCATGCTGCACATTCCCAAGCTGTAGGGCTGAGAAAAAGAGAGATGTTGCCGAGGAAATCATGGCACCCTAAGTTGGACTATGACCAGGATACAAGGTTGAATATTGTATCTGAAGAAGTGAGGTTCTTACCCAAGAAAGCTTATGCTCCAATACTTCTGTTAGTCTTAAAGGTGCCACAGGACCCTCTGTTGCTTTTTAAAGGTTGAATATTGTTACCCTTGTGAAAAGCATCATACAATGAGCACAAACTGCCAAGGTTTCATTTCTGTCTTATCAAACAACAGCACCTGCAGCAGAGCCCCCTGAACGCCACTCTGGGACATCAGCTCAGTATTATTCAGCATTTGTCACCAGCTCCACCGTGTGTTAGAGGTGCCGTCCAAGCACTGACCCAGCCCAGCCTGTGAAGTAAGACAGGATCACAGCACCAGGTGGTAGGACAAGAACCGAAGCGACAACTACACGTGGACATTTATGTCAAAGGCTCCAGAGCCCAGGAATGACAGACATTGAGAACTTCTTCACCAAGTAAGAAAAGATAACTACACCATTAAGCTGTGCTCGCATTGTCTTAAACTAGGAAATGTGAAGTTGGTCCCTTTCTTTCACAGGTTTTGCTCTGCAGCAACAACTACACAGAGTAAAGCTTAAAAAGCAGGTGGGCAAATCTTATCGACCACATCAGCTTGTTTACAGAATCTAGCACCAACATAAAAGGATTTTCACAATGCAGATCCACACTAGCTCTGTGTGAACAGAGGCACAGGCCTTTCATGAACTCGTCCTCCACAGACCCAGTATTGATCACAGCAATTGCAGAATAAAGTAATGTACAAGTGACTCCCCCTAAACATAAAACCCACACGAGTTGGGCATGTATAACACAACTTTATTGTATTAGTACTAGTGTAGCCTAACACTGTGAAGCAAATCAATGTCAATGTTGCTTTATTCTTTTAGGAAGGGTGTCTCTTTTAGAGGGCAAATATATTTCTATTCCGGTCTCCCCTCCCTCTGTGTATCAGAAATTAATAAAGGGACTGGCTAGAATTCTAATTACTTTGGGTTTTATGCAGCTGCAACATACGGATTGTCCCGGATTGTATTTCCTTTCACAGTCCAAGGAAGTAAAAGGTGCAGTGGATCTGGTTACTAGCAGGTAACCTTAGCTTGACAAACCTACATACAACCCTGCCTCTTCAGTATCAGACGTGGAAATATTGCTTATAAATGTAAAAAAATAATTTAATCTAAAAAGGCTCCAGTGATCCTGACAGCACATAGAATTTACCGGTACCATGCAGGTTAGTGCTTTCTATCATTTAGCTACGGTATACAGTGGGGGAGGAGACAATTTAGAATTGCAAATGTTACCTTGGGTCATCAGCTACAATAGGACTGCGCTGACTCCATCCCACTTACTAATGAATATGCCTATAGTAAAGTAACTGGAAAGTCGGTTTAGTTATTTATGCTAGAAACCATGACTACAAAAAAGCATGGAAAAAAGAAGTCCATATCTACTAAATACAGCTTTTACAATTGTGTTAAACTAAGAGGTGGAAGTCTAAAATGATAAATGATTTTCCTAAGATAAATAGCAGCCCAATCCCTTGGAATATTTAAAATGAGACCAGGCAAAACATTAACAGATATACAACAGGACACAGTCCTAATTAGTAGGGAGATCATCTAGATGAAATGATCAATTTCTTCCAACTCTAATTTCTGGCATTCTGAATGAGAATGAGTCTCTATAATTAACAAGTCACAGAGACTTTCCTCTTTAGTTCACAATAATTCTTCAAGTTATGGGCATTTAATATAGAATATCAGGGTTCTAACCCACTGCTCAAAGCAGGACCAACCCCCAGATTTTTCCCCAGTTCCTTAAATGGCCCCCTTAAGGAAGGAACTCACAACTCTGGGTTTAGCAGGCCAATGCTCAAACCATGAGCCATCCCTAAATGTCACAAAGACTCTGCTGCATAAAGCTTTTAAAATTCTCCCATTTATGCTGGAGCACATCGTTTTCCTAATGACCAAGAGATTACACAGACACCAATAAATTAGACCAAATTCAGAAAATATTAACATGTTAATGTATGTTGCTACCATTTCCGTATGCTGAACAGAGTAGGCCTGACAGACTAATGGGCTTATCACACTTTTCATCCATGGATCTTTTAGCCCTTCACAAAATGTGGGCATCATTCTCTATTTCACAAATGGGGAAAGTAAAGACCAGAGAGGAAACGTAATTTGTCCAGAATAGCAGAGCAGAGAAACAGAACCAGGATGTCGTGGTTCCACATTAGCCGGGTATCATCTGAAATGACTACCTCTAACTGATTATAAAGGCAGAAGTGAATGTCTATCTTCTCCAGGTGATGTTCTGCAGGCTTCGGACACATCAGTGGTGTTTTATTATATTCAACATCATGCTTTTCCATGCTTTGCTGTTTGGAGGAGATTTGCTGGAAGAATACTTTCTACATTCGCTACCGGCCACCTACACTGACATGAAAATTCTCAAAATCAGGGAGAAGGCCAGGAAATTAGACATGGATCCCCTAAAGACCAATATGTCCAAATCTTACATCATCAGCAGTTCAGAGGTGTGCTCAGATCAAGAGGTATTTCTGCTTGTTATTGTGTGCAGCAGCCCAGAAAACAGCACAAGGCGTAACCTGATCAGACGAACATGGGGTAATGTGACAGGCATCAGGGGGTATGCTGTGCTTGTTTTGTTTGCTTTAGGAAAGGCAGCTTCAGAAGCCATCCAGTTAGACATCAGTGAAGAGTCTCAAAAGCATGGAGACATCATTGAAGGAAACTTCCTTGATTCTTTTGAGAATCAGACACTGAAGACTGTGATGAGCATGGAGTGGACTGTAATATTCTGTTCCACCGCAAGGTTTATTCTCAAAACCAATGAAGAAATGTTTGTCAACATTCCGAGTTTGGCTGAATACTTGCTTAGCTTAAGAACACATCTCGAGGATATTTATATGGGAAAGGTCATTCATCACGATATGCCTGACAGAGACCCTCAAAGCCAGAGCTTTGTTTCTCTCAGTCAATACCAAGAAGAGTATTACCCAGATTACTGTAGTGGAATGGCTTTTGTCATTTCCCAGGATGTTGCTCGGAAGATATACATTGTTGCCAAGGAAACACCAGTTTTGGTTCCTCCCGACGTCTTTGTTGGAATCTGCGCTAAGAACGCTGGCATCATACCCATTCAAAGTTCTAGATTTTCTGGGAAAAAGCACATTAGATACAATCGATGTTGCTACAAATTCATTTTCACCTCTTCCGAAATGAAAGATGAGCTAGAATGGAGGGAGATAAGTGATGGAAAAGACTGCACTTTACTGGAAACTTATTATGGGCTGGTGTCCTGCAGAGTCTTGACCTACTTTGACAAGTTTAAACATTTTAACATGGAAACAATAAAAAATGAGGTTTTGCATTTTACCAACTAAGATTTAATTTCTTAGTGTGAAGAAACTCTGTACTTACACCTTTAATTGTAATTTTTCCTGTTAGAAAGTTCATCTTATCTTTCACCTTTTGCTTTGAACATTTCCACTCAACCTTAGTTTTTAAAATGTGAACGTTCCCCCCACTCCACCCTGTTCTTACAGTGAATTATTCCTGATGCTAAAAAAGGATATGTGTTTTAACTCAGTAATTTAATTTATGATGCGTGCACCGGCTGTGCTTTTTTTCACATAAAGAATGTAGAACTGCATGCAATTCTTATTTTCTAAGTAAAAACTGTTTTAAAGAATTGGTGTATATCCACTGTTTTTTCATGTCATCTACTTGTTTGCCCCTCTATGCAGCAACTAGTTTTGATCCAATTTGACTGAGTGATGCATCATTCAATCCCAAACTACCTTGCAAAATATGGAAATCATATCACTCTCCAGTGAAATGTAGTTATCTCTCCATCCTTTTAACAGTGTAGGACAGAATGAAGAATAGAGCACCCCGTTGAAACTACCAGGGAAACAGCTTGCTAAGCGGATTTTATACAGAATACCCAACCTAACTGCCCTGTATTTAATGAACACAAGCAATCATGACCTGTTTATATTTCATTCAGAAGACATAGCCTGTAGCAGCCCTGTACAACACAATTATGTTGGAATATGGGGTCAGCATTGAATCAGCAATAAGAATGCCACCTAATGTCTGCCACCACTTCCTGTAAAGCCTTAAGTTCTCTTTGGAAGTCTCTCATCCAAGTACTCCTTTTTGGGTCAGGACCCCTACAATTACACCCCCATGAAATTTCAGATTTAAAGAGCTAAAATCATGAAATTTGCTATTTTAAAAATCCTATGACTGTGAAATTGACCAAAATGGAACGGGAATTTGGTAGGGCCCTAGGGATGACCAAAGAGAGCAGCAGAATAAAAGTTGTGAAGCTAATGGAAGAGCTGCACTCATATGTTGGACTTAATGCCAGTTTTGTTACATTGGTCTTATAGGATAAGTTGGTGAAAAAAAATTCCACTGAAACTGCTTTGACAGAAAATTAGGTTGTTGTCAAAACATTTTCAAGACAAATCTGCTTTGGGACGAAAACTTTTGGGGTTTTTTTTTAAACCAAGTCAAAATTTTCTATGGATTCTTTTTTCATGGATATTTTCGATGGTGAAAGGGGACCCCTCTCCTTTCAGACACACACATTTTCTGAACAGTTCTAATAATAAGCAGGTAAAGAGTATGTGAAAGAACACGTTGAGTCCTCAGCTATTAATTCAATACAGTTGCTCTGGCTAGCAGGAGTGTCAGAAGTTTACTTTGGAGCAGTTGAAAGAAGAGGGCTGTGGAAGTTTGTGCTTTGCTTAGGGATCATTTACAGGGGGGCATGCTAGAAAATTAAGCCCCTTTATGGGCAAAATTCAAAATTAAAGTGACCTTAATTCAGTTTATTTTATTTCACTTTGAGGTGAATTAACTAAACTGAATTAAGGCCATTTTAATTCTACACTGGGGCCTAATGCAGTTTAATTAATCCACTTTAAATTCACACCTTAAGAAAGTTAAACTGAATTAACTAGAGTGTCCCTATGCAGACAAGCTCTTAACCTCTGAGATTTTGCCAAGTCATTTTCCTGAATTCTGATTGCTTCATTGCTTTATTTTTTTTCTCCTCAGTGGTTAGTTATTTTATATCTCACGTGTGCACATTATAGGCTATCAACAGCATGCAAGCTACCTGGCTTTGAGGAAGGAGTATGGAACAGTGCTTAAGTGGCTAGCGGTAACTCACTGAAGGATCAGTCTCCGCATTTGTCAGAAGGGAGAAAACACACACACACACACACACACACACTTTTCCCTCAGAATTAAAGCGAGTGGCAGCTTTCAGTAAAGCTCACCTAAAAAAAAAGTGTATATATACAAACATGAAAACACCTCTGTGGCATTGTAAAATGTTGCATAGACAATTGTAGCATATGCAGCTAACATTCCCAAACATTGGTTATACATAGTAGTTTTCGTAAGTGACAATTGCAAATGCTCACACTTATCACATAAAGGAAGAGACAATTCACGAATTGTAGAAAAGTTTACTGAAGTGTCAGTACACTGTTCAGATAGCAACCAGCATACAAAAACCACTTAACATCTTAAAGTTAAACTAGCCAGCACAAGTGGAAGGTATTTTTACATTCAACATAATTTTTACTGTTTTAAAGTTTTTCCATGCATGCAGGATTTGACATTTTTGCACTGTGCCAGTGGAAGACAGTCATTAGCCAGTCCCACGTAAAAAGCGAAACAGTTAATATTGGCCAATACAGTCTGTGCAGAGGTAATGCTATCTAAGGTGTTTATTGGGCACCTACACCCATAGGATTTATACGCCGCTACTGGTATAATCCTGAATGAAAAAATCTTTAAAATTCCAGTTCATAAGAATACGTGACAGACATGTTGCATAAAAAAAGTTATTCTGCGTTTAAATAGTATATTACTCATTACCTTTCCTCTCCCGCCCCCAACACTCTAGCTTTTCTAAGTCCTCTTGCACCTCGCATCACCATTAAAAGGTCCTGCACCACAGCACTGATCTGGCAGCAGTCAGCTGGATGTTGTTTCCTCTGCAGCCCAAGGCCAGTTCTCCGTGGCTCAGCCCGAGGGGTGCTGCAGTGCAACCGAGGCATCCTATTCATTTGCCCTGATTTGGGGGGCAGGGAAATGAACAAGCTACTTCTGTACAGTTATCCAACTTGGTATTTTTATTACCACTTCCTGTGGTTACCTTCATTTAATACATTTTTTGAGTATTCCACATATTTTATTTTTTATCCTGGGAACTAAAATAATATGTAATTCATGGTTAAAATAAGACAGAAGAAAAAATATATATAAGAGTCTTGATTTGTGGACAAAAATACATTACATGGCCCATCTAGTCTGAAATCCTGTCCTCCATAGTAGTCAAACTGTTATTCAGAGAAATCTGCTGGCGGGCTTTATGAAATTATGAATCACAGTTTGTTTACCTGCATCGTCCGCAGGTTCAGCCAATCACAGCTCCCACTGGCTGCGGTTCGCCGTGCCAGGCCAACGGGGGCTGCAGGAAGCGGCACAGGCTGAGGGATGTGCTGGCCACCACTTCTTGCAGTCCCCATTGGCCTGGAGTGGCAAACCGCAGCCAGTGGGAGTTGCGATCAGCTGAACCTGCGGACACTGCAAGTAAACAAATCGTCCTGGGCCACCAGCGGATTTCCCTGGCGGGCAGCATGCCAAAGGTTGCCAATCCCTGGGCTATAGCCATGAGTTACTTCCTCCACGGCTAAATTTATGTCCTTAAACAGAAGGCTTTATGCTCTTATCACTTTTACTCTAACTAACATTACCGAAGTTCAGATATAATTTAAAAGTGATAACTTTTAAAATTGAGATCAATTTTTGATCAAAATGACAGTAAAATCTATTTAAAATTTGTTTCTAAGCAAACAGATTGACTAACAGACTGTGGTTCATACAATGTCCTCTTAAACAAATTATCTTAATTGCAGTACAAAGAAGCAGATCAAAAAAAAAAAAAAAAAAAAAAAAAAGGCAGCTTCCAATTTGATTTAACACTCACTTTATCAGACAGTATCTTTAAAAATGTAAGATTTTTCATGTTCACTTTCCCCATAAGATGTAAAGAACATTCAGAACTGTTTGTTTATACAAGACTTACATCCAGCAAACCAAACTGGGGGGGGGGGGGGGGGAGAAAAAAAAAAAAAAAAAAAAAAAAAAAAAATTTTTTTTTCACCATCTCCTGTAGGCATGAATGCCCCCGAAAGTAGCTAGTGTAATTGTAATAAACTAAACTGCTTAGGTCAGTCAATTAGACAAGGTTATATCAAAACAAGATTATAAATGTACAGGAAGCAGATTTATGTATATCATGATGCTTTAAAGTGCCCTACGGCTATTTGAGAATTACTCTCCTGACTCTTAGTTATTTTCAGATTAAAACAACTGAGTCAAATGCTTTCTAAAGTTTCTTTCATGAGGTTAGAGCCTCTAAACTGGAGCCATTTTGGACCAACCACTGCTCCAGTAACACTGGATTGCTAAAAAGGAAAAAATGTGATGACGCTGATATTATTCTGCCCCCTCCACAGCAGTAGTAGAAACAGCCTTAACATAATAAGGACCTTCATGCAGATAAGCCCTCAGCCTTAAGTAGTATTGGTTTCCAAATATTTCAGCTATTGTTTTGGAATTTACAAGGGCCTTAACCAGTTCATATTTGGCATCCTTTGAAGCTTTGTCAGGTTCCACAGATCTGTCTACAATATATTCCACAAATCCTGGACTGTCAAGCATCAGTTTTTGTGCCCATGGTTGGTTTGCAATAGCCTAAACATCAAGAAAGAAGAAAAATAATCAAGTTTGGATTTTTTTAATATGCTAATATAATACACGGATTGTTAAGCAATAGTCGGGGACAAGAATACAACTGAAATCAGATATGCAGTCTGGGCAACTGGAGGATGGAGACTAGAAGACGACATTGTGGCTGTCCAACCAAGCAGTAGTATTTTAATTCTAGACACAGATTCTAGAGTTATTTTTCCCCCTTTAGATTGTAAAGGGATTATGGATCATCACTTTTGTGGCACCACACTTAATTCATTTTTTAGTTTACAAGAGGATATAAATTGCAGACCAGACTCATTTGGTGCCTAGTTTGGATTCTATTTGGGTTCCGGCCTGATGTATGAGGGTTGGACACAGATTTGTATACAGAAGTCAGTCTACAAAGATAATATTTACACACATTATTACAACTTGATGCTATCACTAGGAAAGGCATTTACAACTTCTGGTCTCATTTTAAAAAAAGGAAACTTACGGTAAACACTCTTAAAGCCCCACAGTGGAGATCAGGGAATGGCTGAGTACTAATACTCCTGAAGAGTTCCAATGGCTGGCTAGACAAGGCAGCAAACCAGGATTCAGTCATTCCTAGCAGGTCTTCTGTTTGCTGGTCTGGCTACACATGGAGAGAAAGTATGAAATGGGCTAGAAACATTGTGATGAATTTTTGCATTTTTAATATTCGTTCAAGAGTCAGGAAAATTATAAAGGAAAAAAATCAATTTAAAACTAAGTCACCTAGCCAATAGCAGTTTAAACAAAGAATTTTAAGTATCAAATTTACTTTTCCCAAATATGCAGTTCACTTTTTGTATTTCACTCAGTTTGGAGGGTAGAATTTTCTCACGGATTCTTAGGAGTTTCACTACTACTACTTCTGCTGGAATTCACAAGGCTGCAGGGGAAGTTTAAATGAGGATGTTTCACTCAGGTGAAAAAAACTTGAAGCCATTGCCATTTACATGAAGTGGGGTGGGTTACACAACCCAATTACAACATTCTGGTCTTCAAGTAGTTTTACAATGTCCCTTTAAGCCATAAGTATTGTACTACATGCACTTTCCTTTTCATTGTAAAGTTGTCCTATTCTGAGCAAAGTGACAATTTCATGAAACTCTAGAACTTTGCATTCTGAACACTGAAAACAGCTATTATTTAGCAGAAATGTTATGTATCCAAGCACGAACACTTCACTTACATGAATTAAAACCACGTTACTCTTCTCCACTAGCAAATACGGTATTTTTTTAAATAAAAGTTTAAAGAATTCATTACAAAAACAGTAAACTATTAAGAAACTTTGACTTAGCCTCTACAAAACACACAATAGTGTCATTTCTCTACATTTCAAACAACTTACTGGCAAGTAAAGAAGCGATGATATGGCATCCAAACATCGAAGTCTTAGCTCTGCTGGGGGATTCTTTGCCTGGTGCCCGAGTCTGTTTAACAGATGTTGAAATCTACTCCCTTTGAAAATAAAACCATTAAGAAATTTTCATTAGTCATGCATACTCCCAACATACTAATAAAATCTCCAGTAACTTCTGTACTATGTCAAATGATCAGTATTACAGTCGGCTGAATTAAATGCTAGAGAAGAGCGCTGGGATGCACAGCCTGAGCAAGAGCAGTTCTAGATATACTCTACTGACAATACATATAGCTGCCATCTCTTGTACGGCCTTTCACCAAACTGGGTTAGTTTTGAACCAGTAGTGAAAAAGGTTCTGTATCTCATTTCGAATCCTCTGGGCCATTTTGGTCAGCCATTTCATCTTATACTAAAAGAAGTCCTATAATCTTCCAAAAAAAAAAAAGTGAAGTTACCAGGAGACGCACAAAAAGCATATTCATCCATGTCTGTAGGCAAAAGATGCATAGTACATGGCTGTATTTTCCTCATCCCTTTTAAGAAAGCGTATCACGGAAGAAAGATGAACATCTCCTAAAATTACAATGTATTATGCGGCTCACTGCAATACGAGGAATTTTAGCCGACAGCCCAAGCTGCAGCTCTGACATTGCCATGTGTTTCATGAACACGGTTTGATCACAGCCAGTAATGCCATATAGATATTAGGCTCCTCTTCAGAACCAGTAGTACTTTCCTCTTCCCCTATTCTCCTACACCCTACCAAAATTAAAGAGGGACTGTGAATAGAAAATTATTATTCTGATGCTTTGCAGCTATTAAAACAAATAGAAATCTTTGGTAAGTAAATATATTTTAAGGTCACTTTCCCCACTTTTGAGTGTGAAAATCCCTCAGTAAACTCTCCCTTGTCTATTAGAATATAAGGGGAAAAAATTGATGCAAACCAGATTTCTGTAAAACCTGTTTTCCTTCCACATTTGATCCCAGGATTGCAAGCGTGTCCACAGCCACTCCAATCATGGTTGGGTCATGGCCTTCAGCCATTCCAAATACTTTTTCCATAAAGATGGGATATCGTTCACAGATCTGCTGTGGGCTGTCTACAATAGCCAGATTTCCAAAAAATTTCACAAATCCTACCAAAAGCAAAGCAAGAAACATTCAACAGAAAAGAAAAACAACATCAGTAGCATAATTTCAAGTCAATAACCAGGAAAAGATACCAAAAGACTTTTACACGAATGGCATAATTAAAGAAATGTGTTGAAGATAAAATTGTTCAGCTGTAAAAAAGTAGTATGACTGAAAGGATACCACTAGATAAAGCCAGTATTTTTAAAACAAATGTGTATAGCACAAACAGAGGCAGTGCAAGCTACTCCTACATGCTCAACAGATATCTAGACAAGGCTAAGAGATTTTAAGTGGTGGTGTTTTTTTAACCCTCTTATCCCAGCCTAGACATGCCCCCACAGTATACTTCAACTTTGCTCTACAAGAGCTCATTTTCCATCACCTCTCTGGTGAAGCTGTAACAGCGCAATGGCTTCCTTGTTTGTGTGAAATAGACACCTGTCTACTAATAAATGGGCTGACCCAAGCACCACTGAGTTCCACATAAAAGTTACACACTTATAGGTAGTTGGATCCTGAATTTCAGATCAAATTGCAGTTGCTCAATATTCAAACAGGATGTAGTTCATTCATATTCCCCACTTTTCCTGACCACTACCCATTTAAAAGGACTGGTACCTCCTTTAAAAGAGACACTGTCAGGTTAAAAGTAATATTTAAAAACAAATAAATTTCCTTAAGTGACTAACACCTTAGATATTAAAATTATTTATGTTTGCTTCTCATTTCAATCACCTTGGACAATGAAAACAGGACTAGTCAGTCTCATTTTCTGAGTCTCAAAAAATCACAAAAAAATGTTTCACTCAATAAAAGTTCAAGAGAACATTTCTATTAAAAGGGATATCCCAACTTCAAGAGAAACAAAATTATTTCTACCAGAAGATTTTTTTAAAGACCTTCTTTTACTGCAAGTAACACTTCAGATTACTATAAACCGAAATATTGGAGAAAATGAAGGAGTGGGTTTTTGTTTTGTTTTTTAAACACTGTACACCAAATTTTGTAAGATGCAGAGTTTCTCCCACTTGTGCAGGAGTTTCACACAGCAACAGAGGTGAAAACTTACATTTAAAAAAAATAGTAAAAATATAGTCGCTAGTTTTTGTGGTTTTTCAGATGTATCTGGGCAGTGGAGTACCTCAAACTTCTTTGAATTTACATTTTTTAAACTGACTAGGTTTCAAGTTGTTGGGGTCCTTTTAATATCTTGTTTAGCGAGACAACAGCAATTCTTCAACTGTGTGCCTACTATACCTGACAGCATCCCTGTAACTCATCTTTTCCCAGTGCCCTTATGTAAAGAAGGCAATCACGTTTTAGACCATTCATAAACATTTATAACATTCTTACTATCAAAAATACACATTTCCTCTCAGGACAAAAGGCTCAAAGCCTTTAGTTTAACAGTTCTTTAGAGGTGAACAACATTACACAACGTTGGAAACAATCAATGCATAACATCACCTGGCAAATAGAAGCCTGAGAAAGGATCAGAATCTGCCCCAATGATTATATTGGAAATTTTATCAATGATTCCTTGCTGGGCAAGATATTGACGTCCATGCTTAGTGTATGCCAATGAGGTCACCATCTCTATACTGGTAGCTCTACAGAAGATAAAGAATAAATGCTCACCTGGCCTATTTCATATCCTTTTTAAAGTAACCTAAATATCTAGATAATCTCAAGAAACTGATAAAGAAAATAATGTTTTAATCTTTCACAGTTGTCATTTTAAAGGTAACATGCTCCTAATATTTATATTGCAATAGTACCCAACGACTGCAATCAGGAGCACAGTTCTAATTCTGTGGTTGTACTGTGCCTAGTGTAAGACATGGCCATATCCCAAAGAGTTTAAAACAGAAGTATTAGCACTTAAAAAAAAAAAAAATTTTCCAAATTAAATTTAAAAAAATAATAAACCTGATTTAGGGGGGGGGGGGGGGGGAGGACCTGCATGCGTCTCTGATTAAATGATCAAACTAAGATAATCAAAGTGAGACCCCAATCCAGAATCAACTTTACTTTCAAATTTAGTTAAATCAATATTTTGTCAGTGTTTAATTCTCTCCAGTACAGCCTCTTGTGCTTGTTTGGACTAGCAGTACAAAATCAAAAACTTGAACAGAGTTATGATTTCCTCTTCCCCCTCCCCAGTTAGGGTACAGTTGTAATCCAACGCCTTTTAAATATTTTTTTATGGATCCTTGTACTTAAATTGTTTTCCAAACAATCTGCTTTTGAAAACAATCTGTCAACATACCTGACCAGCACATCATCTCCAGTCAGTTCTTCAATTAGCTCAGATATTAATCCACTGTTTGCACAGTAATTCAAAGAAACCGCAGACACTGAAGAAATCTCAACAACTAACTATAAAGTAAGCACAGGAAGGACAGGTGTATAAAAGCATTTGTGTAAGACTGAGTGCTTACACACCGCATTATGTTTATAGTTATACAGACCTATACGTTACAGATTCCAAACAGAATTTTTGCCTGAAAACATTTATTAACCCCCATCCTGCTTTAAAAGCTTATTTCACTGATAAGTCTTCAGACATAAGTATGTTCTTTTGCTTTCTTCTTACATCCTGCTTTCCCCACCCCCCTTTGCTCTGCTAAAAATGCCAGCCTCTCCACTCCCTTTGTTTCTTCCTCACACGTTTATGCTTTGTGACTGCTCCTTGCCACCCACGTACCTGAAGTTATACAGCTGGCAGTGATCTACCATCACCTCCCCCCTTTTTTTTTTTTTTTTATAAAGAGTTGCACCTGTATTTTTTATTTGATTTATAGTAATATCTATAGGTGTCCATCCTAGGCTCTGGGCCCCCATCCACCATAATTTAAAAACAAAATATAATAGAGGACAGCCCATAAATATCCTCCAGACCTTCAGTCCACCCCATTTCAAAACCCTTTGAGGTTTGGGGGGGGGGGGGGGAGAACTGTGATTCATAATTTCATAAAGAATTATGGTATGCTCCTTTCCCACCCCACGCCATCTTTCTTCCCTCCAGAAATGTACAAAGTTTGCAAGTCAGTTAAAAATGACAGATATGTTCCATCTCATTCCAAATTACAATGCACTAGAGTCGTGGTGCCCTGTAACAAACACCAAGAACTACATTGCTCTTACCTCATATACTCTGTATCGTACAACATCACTTGTTGCCATGACATTTTTCAAGTCAACTAAAAAATTGCTTGCAAATAAAGCCTCCAGCCCATCTTGAGTCTGTGCTATTCTCGACAGTGATTTGATAGCCTACAAATAAAGGCAGTGTTTTGTGATAATACAGACACATACACACACAGTAGCAGAACCAACTGTAGAATGAAAGAGCAAGACAAGAAGAGTCAGTTGAATTGTATTATTTAGCCTATTGGGGAAAAAAAACATGAGACATCTAGAGCTATGTTTTATCAGTGGGAGAAGCCTGAAAAATATTGGTCTCTCTGCTGAGACTGACAAGAGTGCTAGTTATGCTGGTTTCTGTGATGTGAACAAATCCTTTAGGAATCAGACAGGAGACCACATTAATTCACTTCACAGAGGAGAGTTACCAGACAGCAACGATATGGGTGTGTTAGATGATTTTACCTAGAGTGACTTCAGAGCCTAAGACATTTAGATGCTTTTGGAATTTTTACACCAAGGCTGATCCCAGTCTCCTGGGCTATCCAAGCCCCCACTACTCTATTATCCAAGAATAATCAAGGCTGCTAACTCAGACGCTGTAGATACAACATAAGATACTTTGAACCTTTCAATTAGTGTGAAAAAGAAAAAAATAATTTATTGTTTGCAACACTTACCTCTTTAGCTACAGCTATTTTCTCTCCACCAATGCAATAAATGATTTGCCTTAGTAATTCAGGGTTATTGAGAATTTCTCTAACAGCATCTGAATTTTCAACTATTCTTCCAACCTAAAAATTCAGTTGAACATATAGTATTAGTCGGTTTCCGCCAGATGCAAAACACCAACATGAAAAATTTCAACAAGTTTATGTAGGATTTCTAACTAGAAGCTATATACAAGTAGCAATATGGTGCTTTTGTCCTGCTTTGGTGACTGGGAGGTAAAAGAATTAAACTATAATTTAAAAAAGTGATAATGGATTAGAACTAGCCAAGAATGGTCAAAGATCTAACCTACTATTTGAATATAGGAGTTACAGTCCATACCTGAGCTACAGTAAGAAGTTTAACTGAATCATCAGGATGAAAGAGTCCTTTTTGAAGTTCTTCTCTGAAGTTTTGGATTACATACAATGGATCCACTGCCTGAAGAAACCGCTCCAAGATAGAAACACATAAAGCAACCTGTTCTCTGTTTGCAGGGGAAGGAAAAACACCCCTTAGATCAGTGTTTCCCAAACATTTCAGAGTCACACCTCCTCTTACCCCGTCCGCCCACACACACACACACCCAGGAGTGGGGCCGCAGCTCCAGCGGGGAGGGAGGACAACATGGACAGGCGTAAGGGGGCTGAGGCTGGGGCCACAGCTAAGGGCAGGACTGGGAGCAGAGCCCTAGCTGGGGCCCTGGGCACATGGCCAGCAGCTAGGGCCCGGGGCATGGGGCTGGGAGCCGGGGCCAGCAGCCAAAGGGCACTCCCCATGGGGGCTGGCCCAGGCTTCAGCTGTGCCCCCAAACATTCCTCCATGTCCCTTTAAGGGGGGTACACCCCAGTTTGGGGACCTCAGCCTTAGCTAAAGAATTTAACAATTTAAGGCAAACAGAAACAACTCTGTGACACAGAAACAACCCTGTGGCTATTTCCCACCAACTAAGCTTTGTCACCATTCTGAATTTTGCAGAATAATCTAAATTTTACTACTACAGGCCTACGCACGTGCAAAACAACGTTGTACTGTTCTGATTCTATTTCCTGGCAGTGATCATTGCAATAGCTTATACTCAGTAAATAAACAGCTCCTCCCATGTGCTTTACAAATAATAACCACACCAAAAAAAAAAAAGAAAAAAAACAAATCCCAACCTCCTTATGGAGTATCGTCCACATTTTACACATGAGGAAACCATGGCAGAGAGAAAAGATTTGCCACAGGCCAAACAATGATTCAGTGACAGAGCCATGCTCAGAGGGAGCCCCAGGTTCCCAGGACTGTTGCACTGCTGGGCTATGCATACAGGAGCCTATCACCCAGGGGCACCCAGCACCTCGGGCTGCACGACAGCGAGGAGCAGAGCACCACCCCTACGGCAACAGCACGTGCCACAGCAGCCTGGTCCCCCCCCCCCCCACAACAGCCCCCGACCCCCCCCCCCCCCACCCGACAGCGCTGCCCCGCCCCCACCACATGGCGCCCCGGTTCCAGGGAGGCAGCCTGAGGTGCCCCCGTACCCCAGCGACGCCGCATCGCTCCCCCCGAACGCCAGCCCCCTCCTCCGGGTGCCCGCCTCGCCCAGGCCCCGGCCCAGGCCTCCCCCGCCCCGGCGAACCTGTCGTTCACGTTGAGCAGAGCGAAGAGGCTTCCGAGGCGGATGTCGGGCGCCCGCTCCCTCAGCGCGCTCAGCGGCAGGGCCTGCACGGCCACCCCCAGGGCCCGCAGCTCCTCCAGCGGCTCCTCCAGCCGCGACACGCGGGCTAAGCGCTCCTGCGCCTCCTCCGCCATCTTGGCACCCCACCCACCCGAGGGAGGGAGTGTGGGGTTAGCCGTATCGCGAGAACTCCCCTAGCAACCACGCTGGGCGTAACTAGGAGGCTCCTTTCGCGTCCGGCAAAATGTAAACAAAATGGCGGGCCCCTGCCCCTTGCTGATTGGCTGCTGTAAGGCGAGGGGCGGGACTAGTCTGGCAAGTCCGCCCCGTGGCCTCCTGGGAGCGGGCCGGGCCAGGCTGAAGCGGCCCGCCGGGGGGAGGGCGGCGATGGAGGCGGTGGCCGGGCGGGGAGGGCGAAGACGTCTCACAGCCACTCACTGTCACTGTGGGGTGTTAGTGACATCACGCCGTGCTGGTGTCTGGCCCCTCCCGGGGGGGGGGCTGCAGGGAGCCCCTCAGAGCCCGCCCCCGGGAGTGGCACAAAGACCCCGGGTAAAGACCCCAGGCGGCTGCCGGGTGGCCACCATCGGGGTCACATAACACACCCGCCCGGGCGTCTCGGGATGCTTCAGAATAACCCCCCCACACACACACACTCCCCCAACCCCCCGGCCTTTAATTCTCAACAATAAAAGTCAGGGTTTTAGCCCCACCACCAAATCGCTCTGGCGTCTCTCAGCCCAACACAAACGAAGGTCGCTGAGTATTCACCAGGAGTAGCCGTGTTAGTCTGTATCCACCAAAACAACAAGGAGGCTGGTGGCCCCTTAGAGACCACGAAAGCTGATGCCCAAATAAATCCGTTAGTCTTTAAGGGGCCACCGGACTCCTTGTTGTTTTTGAGTATTCACAGAGCAGCGTCCACAGCCGGTTACTCGGCTCCTGGAAAGGACTTTTGGAAAGTCACCGTCACCCAGCTCCTTCTGGAAACAGCCTTTCCCCAGCTGACCTCGGAGAGCCGGGCTCAGCTCCCTGATCATCTCACTTCAGACATCGATTCAGACTAACTGCCTTTGTTTTATCGTACTCCTTTATTTACAGTTTGCACAATGTTATTAAATAAATAAGTGTTGATAAATGTAAAATGAAGAGGGGGGAGGGATAGCTCAGTGGGTTTGAGCACTGGCCTACTAAACCCAGGGTTGTGAGTTCAATCCTTGAGGGGGCCACTTGGGGATCTGGGGCAAAATCAGTACTTGGTCCTGCTAGTGAAGGCAGGGGGCTGGACTCGATGACCTTTCAAGGTCCCTTCCAGTTCTAGGAGATGGGATAATATTTATCCACTGCGGAGATAATTAGATGATAAATAAGCAGGCTTTGGTGCAGGGAAACTTTTCAGGTGGGGGTGTCAGGAGAGAAGGGAATTCTCCCTCCACTACCATGGAGTATCAATACAGCTGCTCCATGCTCTGCTCCCCCACTATTTGGGGGTTTTGATTAACAAAGTTAGGCAGTCGGAGTCCCATTGGCCTAACTTGTCCTAGGCAGCATTGCAAAGTGATGTGCAGGGGTATAGACTTTCCTTATACAGGCTCCCCACACTCCCTTATCACATGTGTGCAGTGTGTCTGACAGTTCTGTTGTGCTGAGGATGGTCTGTGCCTGCAGGGGAGATCAGTGTAAGAAGAAAATGTGTCAGTCTTTCAATCTACAAGGAATAGACCAGGCAAATGAAGCTTAGCAGATACCTGAACGTTTCCATTTTGTAAAGGGTTCTGAATGATCTATGATATTAAATATCTCTAAAAGGTCACTAACAATACCAGGGTAATTTGGCCTTCATCCTTTGCCCAGGAATGAGATCGTTAACAGTACGATAATTGTAGAAAGTTTTGGTCTAAAGCTAGACTTAGACTGCTGTGCTAAGAAGTTTGCAATGATCTGCTGATGAATACATTTTCTAGTAGCTTGAGAGACCTGACAGTAACATAATGACTGTCTCTATTCATGTACAGTTGAATTCTTAAAGGGACATTGTCAAAAAGTTTTAGGCCTAAAATGCCCACTACTACTTTGCACTTTTATAGCACCTGCTGAGGATGTCAAAATGCTTTAAAATATTCAGGAATTAAACCCCAGAACACTCCATTGTACAGATACAGAAAACAGGGCACAGAGGTTAAGTGACTTGCCCAAGGTCACCCGGCAATTCAGTGGCTGAGCTGGGAGAACTCAGATCTCACTTCCTGCCATTTAGCCACAACTACATGCCTCTGCCATTAAGCTTTGTGTTTAAAAAAAAAAAGTTGTACAGAGCCAACTATTAGAAATGTTTAAAATAAATCAAATTCAATTACTTTTAAAATTAATTTTTTAAATGTAAAACAATCCCTTGCAGTGTCAAATCCAAAACACTTTCTGACGCTTGTGCATGGGAAGGAGAAAGTGAAGCTGACTAGAGATAAACGTGGAACAATTCAGGCTAGATGTGTTGTCCCAACTGACTGAAACGTTGCAGATACACAGAGTATGAGATTGCTAAACCTGAAATAACTTTTAAAACCTACAGGGTTAACAGGCAAAGCTGTAATTAAAAGCTGGGGAGACTTTCTTTTTAAATGCTTCTTAGTTTTGTGCACTTTCAGCACATTTTATTCTTCACATTCAAATATCTTATTCTGGGAGGCGGGAGCTAAAAACACCCTAGTTTTACTCAGATTCAGATATCACAGTGATGGGCATAATAGGCTTTGGCCAAGTCAGCGAACGTCACAGTGTCAAGTTCCCCATCTTTTAAATGGAATAATAATAATACCTACATTACAGGGGGTTTTGAGGATTAATTAACTATCCAAACCCTGATTGATTTACTCCAGAGTAGTGTCAATGAAGTCAATAGCATGACTCACCATAAACTACAGAAGGGAATTTTTCAAGGGGCAGAATGTCTTTTCCCAGCATGGAATATAGCCAGGACTCAGGGAAAGTACTGTGGAGTCTCCAACGACCGAAGATTAGTGCTCTGTCCCTAAAACTACAAATCAAAAGCTTCCCCCATAATCCGATTCTTGTGTGTCTAAGAATGGCCGTGTACATCTCCCAGTGCATCTTCAATACCATTCCCTGAGCCAGCGGCCCCCACAGTAAGTGGGGTGATCATCCCTCCCGGGACGGTCCCTTTTATAAACCCTGCCCAAGCCCTCCCAACTTTTGGCAAAACTGGGCATTTGTCCTGTCTGCTCTTGTCAACTTGATCAAACAGGACAAATGCCCTTTTGTCACAAGGGTGGCCCGTGGAGCGCGGAGGAACAGGGGGTGGGGGTGGCAGCGATGAGTGGGGGAGGCAGAGCTCGGGTGGGAGGCAGACAGGGCTCGGGTGGGGGGCGGGCAGGTGAGCAGCGTGTGGGAAGGGGCAGCAGTGCTCCGGGAGAGGCTGGCACTAGCCGTGCGCAGGGAGCGGGGGCCTCAGCCTAGCCCCACCCGGTGTCCAGTTTTCCCTTTGGGAAATATAGTCATCCATGGGGGGGGGGCACTGTAATGCATTCTGCAGAGTGAGGCACAGACTGGGCAGCACATGCTCCTCTCCTGCCAGGGAGCAAATCCCAGCTCTAACTTCGGGCTGCCTGAGAGCGGCTCCGGCTGCTCCGGGCCCTCGCCTTGCCCCGCTGGGCGGCAGGTAGCACTGAGCCGGGTACCAGCCCCTCCTGGCAGCAGCAGGAGGAGTTTCCGTGTCCACTGCAAACACCCCTCCCAGCCAGACCCGCCGCCACCGGCCCCAGCCGCGCTCTGCGCCGAGGCAGAGCAGGTGGAGGGACGGGCTGGAGGCACCGGCCTTGGCCCTGGACTAGGAGCGACCAGCAGGATGAAGCTGGACTGGCTAACTCAGCGCTGCCAGCTGCCGGCTGCCCAGGGCTGCTCCCGTCCGGGGTGTTTCGCTTTGCTGCTGGTAAGATCGCTTCCTTCGTTGCAACCGGCTGTGAGCCCGTGCAGGCTGCAAGCCCTGTGGGCGCAGGCAGGGTGCAGATCATGGACGGGACAGTGCCCGGGGCAAGGCGAGGATGGTTTCCGCTGGTCCCTGAGGCACCAGCTGCCCAGCAGGGCAGGCAAGGAGAGCGGGGGAGCTGCTTAGGGGAAGATGAATCTCTGAGCAAGCGGCACCTCACCTGAACACCCTCCCCACCCCCGTTCAACTCCCCGCACGCTGCGGAGTATTCGTTCCTGTTTTGTTGGGGAACTTCACAACAGAGTCACTTTTCCGGGACACTAATTGCACCCAGCTGAGTGCATTTCCCAGCAAATTTCTCCCTAGCTGTGGGAAAGCTGCAAAGATGCACTTAGCAGAATACAAAACTCTACAAAAACAATGCAGATCCCAAGCCAAGTTATGCTTTCAGTGTTTAGAAAAACAGACCCATGCACATGCCAGTCTGTTTATAGATCAATTCCTGATGCCCAGACATCTAATCCAGTGGGTGATTAGGAGATGCAGATGTAGGGATTGGGGGGCGGGGGAGAGGGACTTCCAAAAAATTGATCTGAGAGAAGAAACACACATATGAAAAATATTCCCTTGTGGACATTTTCAGACTTCTCATTTGATTTTGAAAAAGTTTCTTTCACCAGTGCTGAGGAATCCTTGCTCTACTTAAGGCTGCCATGATGATTTCGTTTAGTGATGCATCAACACTAGAGATGTTTATCAAAAACATTGAATATGGGGATTTCAAACCCAGATCCAAAACCAGCCCTAGGTTTTGTTTTGCAAAACTTAAGTGATGAGATTTTGCAAAATTGCAAATGTCCTGGATTTGACCATCACTTTCCAGTCTCCCATTTTTCAGTGATTGTATGGAGTGTTCGTGTAGCCCCATTGGTCCCAAGATATTAGAGAGATAAGGTGGGGGAGGTAATATCATTTATTGGACCAACTTGAGAGGGACAAGTTTTCGAGCTACACAATCCTGAAGAAGAGCACTGTGTAGCCCAAAAGCTTGTCTCTCTCAACAACAGAAGATCTAATAATAGATATTACCTCACCCCCTTGTCTCTTTAATATCCTGGGACCAACACAGCACCAACAAAATTGCATATTTTTCAGTCATCTCACTGAATTTAGGATCCCACAACGGTGGTTTTTGAATCTAAGTCACTTTAAATATTGACAGCTCTGGGTGTATCCAGATCAACAACCCAGAAATCCAAAAGTTTCCAATTTGGCCTTCACTTCTTGGACAAACCCGAGGAAACAACAATTGCATTGTTGCATCAGATTTCTCACTTCTTGTTGGGAAAAAACAGGAGGGTTGTAAACATTGTATTACTCTTTATTTACAAATGTTGCTCGCTGGGACAGCCTCAAAGGATGCACATATAACTTTCATGGTTGCCAGGCTGAACAGAAGGGAGCATGTATTTCTCCCCTAATAAGGGGAATAGAAGCACTGCTCTACTCTGGCAAATACCCAGGCCAGAATTGGCTCTGTTTTGAGTTAAATGTAAGTTGTCAATGTTCCTTTAACCTTAGCGTGCACACAACCAAATTCATCCATGGAGTAACTCTATAATCAGATGTAGTTATTCCAGGGATGAATTTGACCCACAAAATTAAATACACAGTTGAGATAACAGTGGAGACTGTTCGGTTTCAGTTTTGGTGCTTTTAAATCAGTGCCTGTAACAAACATAGTGTGCAAATATTGTGTGAGTGAGTTATGATTTCCTTCTGTAAATATGTTTTTGCTGTACTTGTCCATAGTGGAGACAGAAAGGCAGAAATTCCTTTAGCAATAAATTGGATACCAGGCTTGCATAAAAATCTGATTATCTTCAATCTCTACGATGCAATTTCTCATAAATCAAACTGTCTGATCAGCCAACCAAACTGTACATTTTTATCTTATTTGCATATTAAGGGCCCACTCTTACAGCTTTACTTCCCTTCAGTATCAAGTCTGAAATAATAGTTTATACTGAAGGTCAGTTCAGCTTGTTCTTGGTTTTGTTTAAAGGATGGGATGTCATTTATCCCGCCAACGAAGTACTTTATGATTCTAGTTTAAAAAAAAGATAAATGTTTTTTATAGTTGTACAGTGAATTTTTTTGTACATGCACATTTTGAGCATGATTATTGCTGAAGCAGGTGGCCCCAGTCTCCTAGGTTCTGTTCCGGACTCTGAAACTGACCCATTTATGCACTAAACCCACTGCTCTAATGTTGGATTGAACCCACTACTGGGGAATGGTTATTTGTTTTAAACATTGTTTCTCTGAACTAAAATAATAAGCTTTATTGTAATAATGGCAACACAAAGAATGGAGACTTTTTTCTTGGCTCATACATACAGTAAATGCTTGGGGTTTCTTTAAAATACAACCTAAATTTGAGGGACACACTTGACCTGGCATTCTCACTGTTGTATTTTGCATTCTTTAGGTAATAACTCTGTCTTTACTGATGTACCCAGTGCTGAAGAGTCTAGGTCTTCAGCTGCACTCTGCAGTCACTGGCAGCTATATCTCGGGAACCCAGTCCATTGCTTTTGTTAACTGTCCCAATGAACAAGTTGCAAAGGATATTGCAAGGTACGGTGTCACTTTCATTGTTGTTGTGCTTGAATAATTCAAAGCCTGGCTGTCATGAAGTAATGGGTTGTTTGTTTCATTTACAATTGTTATTTCTGAGGAGGGTTTCTCCCTTTTTCTCCACATGACACACACTTTCTCTCCCACTCATGCATTAACTCTCTCCCATAAACAGCTGTGTAGAGTAGGAACTCAACCTTCTAAAGGAAAATTGTACCCCAAAAAATATCTATCTAGCTGGTGCAGAATACAGCTGCCTGCCTCCTACGAGGCCTAGGCTAATGTGTGGACATCACGCCTCTTCTCCAATTCCTGCACTGCTCCCAGTCTGTTTTAGATGTCAGTCTAAGGCCTCAGTCCTAATTCTCAAGGCAATTCCTGGATCAAGCAACCACCATGACAGCTGAACTCCTTTGAGACAATGCAGGTCACAAAGCTCAGCAGCAGTGCATGAGGGTGGAGGGCAAATCGTTCTGGGTCAAGGGGACCTGGCTCTGGAACAAATGTTCAGGTGAGATTCGGTGACTCCAGAGCATGCCCACCTTGAGGAAATGTTGCCAAACTTTTCTCTTTCAAAAAGCCTTATCACCATAGCAAGATTGACACTTACAACACTGACACCCAAACACTCCTCCAGAAAAAAAAAATCCTGTAACAGTCAACCAACCAACCAACCAACCCACCCAAAACAGAAACCAACAGAAAATAGCCCAAGCAGAAATTCTACCCTAGAAAGGGTAAAGTGTAAGAGACCCCTATGAAGTCCCCTAGGGACTTTGCTATTGCTATTGACTTTGTGTAGGACGTGCCCAGATGCTACAATGATGGGTGGCAGTATAAAAGCCTAAAATAGATAAAATAAAATAAAGAAAAGAAAACCAGGCCAAAAAAAGAGGGGGTAATGGGGGGAGACAAAATCTGCCACTCAATACCCCTCCCGACTCTAATGCATTTTGCAAGGGCTTCAAATACATCTAGATCATTTTTATTATTAATGTACCATAGATTTGTATGATGCACACTTCACAAATTCCTAGCTACATGGCTAAATAGCTGCTCTGTTCAGAATATTGGAAATGTTTATAGTGGACCGTTAAGTTTCCTGCAACACCTCTTATGAGCTCTGTTCCCTGCTAACTCTCTGCTTGCCAAAAACTCTGCCTCTCTTCCATAATAACAGAATGTTCCCGAACAGCTATTCAGGAAACAATGGGCTACTAAAAGGCATTTTGTGTCACCCTCAATACTGCAACTGCATCAAGTGCGTTACCACTTGATGTGCATGACAAAAAAGAATAACTGTGTATTACTGGGGAGAAGACCATTTAGTCTCTGAAAATGCTTCACATTAGCAGCTCCGCAAACATTTTCTGTCTTTTGTTCCTTCTCTTCCAGGGAAGGGAGAGGAAATAAATCACTCTCTGCAGTTAATGCCCATTGCTGAGATTTAACATTTTTCTTGGTATTAATGAATTAAAGTTGAGCTCAGAGGAATTTGGATTAAGTGATAATGGGTTGTAGCAACTGGCTCTATAGATGAAAGCTGATTTTCCAAAACCCATTAGCTGCTAGTATGGATGTCTTTATCTTTCTCCTAGATTGCTCACTGAGGTCCTTATTCCCAGACTCCGCTTGCAAGTATTTTCTTTGGTGTTTGTAAAGGGTTTCAGATTTCGAGGACTGCTCAGCTGTAAACAAATACAGTTTGGAGGCACACCGGTCAGAGCAAGTTATAACATGAGTGAGTTGCATTGATATTAAAACTGACACTTAGTAGAAGTTTCCCAGTCTTTACAAAATGGAGATTTTGCTTCTTTGCCTGTGTCTGATTTGGGAAGTTGAGTTTTGTGGGTCCATAGGGCATGAGCAGGCCCTGAAGCATTCTGAAGGGGACGTCACAAATAATCTAACCTAAACATATTTCAGGCTAATCATTATCTTTTATGAAGATACAATGAGTTACACCTGAATATTCCATCAGCCCCCAGTTTTGCCTTGTATCTGTGCACGTCTTTTTCTTTACTTTTCTGCTTATTCATATTTCATCTGTCTAGAGTATGAATACAAATGTGTGTTAATGCTGGGACATAGAAATACACATGAAATATCCACCCCAAAGCCATCATGAAGTATACAGCCATTTTCAGTCATCCATCTTCATCTTGTTATTAATATTTGCATTTCTCCCAGGGTCTATGTGTTTCATAGATCTCAGTTCATTGGGAGGGAATGACACCAAACAACATCCCAGGAATTGTACTTTATACTTTTATGGTGCTTTAAAAACTTGAAGTCTCACAACACCTCACAAATGTTCAGGTTTTCAATAAAAAGTTGAGATTTTTCATGGGCAAAACCTGCATTTTCTCACCAGCTGTATAGATCATGTTACAAGTACTAGGGGTTTACAGTCGAAACTAAGAGCTTGTATGTACATCACTGAATCTGAAGGCAGTGGTTTCCCCTAATATCCCTTCTTTCTCTATCCCCTGAATGCTGAGGTGGCGTGCATGCTTTATACAGTTTTCCTCTCCATTTAATTCCAATTAAAAGTATGTTTTCCTAGTTATCTGGTAGTAATCTGAAATGAAAATATCTGAGTGATTATTGTCATTTGCCTTTCAGTAAGGGGCCTCTTTCAATAATTATGGAACAAGCCACTCACCCATCTCTCTTTTAAAATAGAAATGGAGGAGTTGGAATGTCTGGACGTGTTGCAGCCGTCAAACTGGGAACTGCTTCCTATCAGTTGCAAGGGGCTAGTTGGCTTGGCTTTCCGCCATTAAAATCCTCAGCTCAGAATCTGTTCCTGCTGAAGTGTTAATGTCACCATGTCCTCATGCTTCTGTGTTGTATTTTTCCCTCTTCCAGTCAAGCTGCCAAACAAGTTTGCCCCCGAAACTGCTCCTCTCCAGGGATTGCCATCACTGTCAGCTTTTGCCATTAAGCTTTGTTCTATGTCCCTCAGGGTGTCAGACAGATAGGGCAGTGCTAATGTAATAGTAGTGCTACTAAAATACAAGTTAGAGTTTAATATAATACCTGTAGTAGACAAAGATAACTTATAGATCAGTGTAAATGTAGCATTTTTACTGCTATAAAATATGCCAGCTAGAAGAAGGCCTGAACCAAAGCCCATTGAAGTTAATGAAAGACCCCTGAGGCTTGGATCAGGCCCATAATTCAGATACAAAAATCTTTGTTTGTGTTCAGAACTTAACCTGGTTTAACAGCAAAGAAATATAGGTTCAAAGAGCTCACGCTATGTCCAGCTCTTCCCAGCGGTAGCACATGTGCACAGCTTAGTTTATGTGTAGGGTCTATAAAAAGTGTAACGTGTTTTCTTGTGAGCAGTAATCAGATTTTCAAGTAACTACATTTGACTAGGCAACACATTTGCAACTAGAATGAGCCACTTTAAATCTGGAACCTAAGCCTTTAGATAGGTTTGGGGGGGGGGGGGTTGGTAAAGAAGCAAATCATTTTGCTATAACATGCATTTTTAAATGCCCTTTGTCTTCTGAAATGTGTCCATCTCCAAGTGTTCTTGGTTTGTGCCAGTCACCAACACTTCAACATTCATCAGCAATTGCGAAAATCAAGCATGGAAAAATTGTGTCGTTGGCTGGAGACAGGTTATCACCTAGAAAAGCTTTTTGTGGCTACTTATGGATGCATAAGTACTGAACATTAAACATTTGATGTGCACGAGCCACATTTAAATGGTTCCCTAATGGATACCGTTTCACAAGAAGTTATATTGCATTCCCTGTCATAGTCTGTGCTCCTCAGGGACCAATTTCTGACCTGCTAATTTGTAACAAGAATTCTGGATCAAATCTCTGCAGGAGGGACATAAAGAGTTTCCTTAAAGGGACAGCATCAGAAGTTTCTTCTTCTTGTGCTCTCTCTGCTGTTTGCAATTTTCAGTTAGAAGGCTGATACAGACCTTGCCCTTCTGTTTTTCTGTTTTCATATGGCAAAAATGGGTTTTCACTTTCCTGCTCCAATTTATTTTGGCACATAAGTCAATATACCTTTGCGTTGTTTACACCCTTACTTGTTTCAGAGTAGCAGCCATGTTAGTCTGTATCCGCAAAAAGAACAGGAGGACTTGTGGCACCTTAGCGACTAACAAATTTATTAGAGCATAAGCTTTCGTGGACTACAGCCCACTTCTTCAGATGCATCCGAAGAAGTGGGCTGTAGTCCACGAAAGCTTATGCTCTAATAAAATTGTTAGTCTCTAAGGTGCCACAAGTACTCCTGTTCTTTTTACCCTTACTTGTATCAGGGATAGTATTTATTAATTTGTGCTCCCTCTGCTGGCCAATTGATTGATGCAACAAAGTGAAATAAAATCTTGCACAAAGATTGACTCTCTCTTTTGTTTTAAGAGATTTTTTGCAATCCATGGGATATTCCTCGTTAGAGGAAACCCAACGTTAGCCTTCAGCATTATTGCAGAGGACTCCACAAAAGCAATATAACTTACCGGGAAATGGTCACCCATTACAGAGGTGTCACCTGAATACAGGAGTAGTTCCCAGGAACGCCTCGGTTCTAATCCCAGTTCTAATAGCGTCTGCCTGTGTGGTTTGGGGTATGTCCTGTAATCTCTCAGGGCCAGCTTCCTCATCTGTAAATTTGAGATGGGGAGGATACATTCTTACCTACCTTAACTGACTAAGAGGATTAATTAGTGTTTTTAAAGCACCTTGAGGAGAACAGGGCTAAGTATTATTACAGCAATCAGCTGCATCTTTTGAAAAGTGTCCCCCATTCTGTAGTATGTTACTGCTTCTTCAAATCACTTAGTAAGACAAGACAGTATGACCTTGACCTAAATAGTAAAACTGAGTCAGTTCCAGCCATTCACTGGATCGTGTCATTTCCCCCCTTCTGAGATACTCTATGCTGCATGAGATTCAGACACTGCATGGCTAAAAACTCAGCTCCTTGGGCCACCTGCTCATAGTCTCCCCCATATTGTTCCATTGGGGAAGAGTTAAGGTTATTTGACTGTCCTGTGGGGCATGGCTTCACTCCCACAGTCGCCCATGGCTCCCTCAGAAGCTGTGTTGCCATACTCACTTTGGCAGTGGCTGCACCCAACCCGCTCCTCCAGGAGCTGGGAGCCAGCCTAGACCCAAGAGATGCATGGCTTGGAGGGCGACTGCTCTCTGGCATCTCGCCTCCCCAGTGCCCCATGCTTTGCCACGGAGGGGATTTCCCAGCATCTGTGGGAAGAAGAAAATGGAGCTGCTTTTCTCCCCCCTCCACAGGTCTGTCCTTTTTCCTTCCTGCTACTACAGTCTGTGGTCCTGCCTTGTGGCAGGGAGAATAGTAACAAGCCGCCTCCATTGTCTCATGGATCTGGCTGCGGACTGTTAGACAGACAAAGCAGGTCTAATAATAAAGATGTGAAAAGAAGCTTATGAGAATCCAAGCTATCTAAATAGCTTTGCTTTATGGGGTAGGTGACAGATTTGAACCTGTTACATAATTGCATACTGGTCCCATGGCCTGGATGTCGACAGCTGACTTGGGTTAGTTACCGTCTGTACTGATTTAGGTTGCATTTGGGGCAAGTCAGCCTGTGATGTTATACAGTCCTCAATCTACATGTGGTATTTTCACAGCTTGTGACATGAAATCCTCTTTTAATGATAAAAGATTCACTAAATGATATAGTTTGTTTCATAATCCCACCTAGGATATATTATAATCTGGATGGAAGGGAGATATTTTTAACTTGTTCAGAGCCAAAGCAGGTTTGTTTTATTTTGTTTGAAGTAGCTAATAGTGTACAAACATCAGACCCACGGAGGGTTAATTCCTATTCTTTCATTTTCTATTCACTCCTGACTCCTCTGGAATTTTGAGGTCATATTTTTGACCCAAGTATAATTGTTAGGAGCTTAATGTTTTCATTGCCATAGCGCTAAATACAAAACACAGGCCAGAGTTAAAGAAAAACAAATTACAAGCCTAACAGGGCCACGCCTTCAAGGAACGTTGAACACAATTTTGGGGGCAGAGGGTGCAAAAACAAAAAACAAAAAACAAAAAACCAAGCTTGATGGGCTCTCCAAAAGCATAGAGACACTGGTGAGGTTGGTAGGCACAACCTTTGACCTTGTACTCCTAGCCCTCTTCCTACCCTGCCCCACAGTTGCTTCTGTGCTCACTTCTGCCGGCAGCCCAGATGTAACGCACTGGCAGCCCCGCAATAACAAACTAGTCCACAACCAAAGGAGGAAGATTTCAGGAAGGAATGAATTTGGGTTTCAGATTTCTAATAACTTTCTGATATGAAAAGGCCGATGTTGTTAAACCTTTAGTACATGCGATGATTTTTAGTCTGCTGTGCATGCAAGAAGTGGAGTCTCATGATGTGAGTTTATGACTGGGAGTCAGGGACTCCTTTGTCTTAATCCCAGCTCCAATTCTTAATCTCAGCCTCAGTTTCCCCACTTGTAAAATGGGGATAAGACTGATGCACCATGGGAATGGTGAAAGGTTTCATTAGCTAGCATTTGAGACTGCCATCTGTGCCTATGAGTCCTGCATATTACCCCAGGCCAGCACTGATGCTGGAACCTTCAGGGTCTATCAGCAGCACACTGGAGGGACCCTCCCCCTGGCTGAGAGAGTAGGAGACACGCTGAGCTAATCTCAGCTGGAAACGGATTAATCGTGCCTCAGATGTCAAGGCTTGTCACTGGAGGAAACAGCTCAAGGTTAACTTCACAGCTCAAGGTGGAGGAGGGTGCCGGGAATGGAGGAAGTACAGTTTATTTACAAACTCACCTTGTCTGTTCTGTTTAGGGCCATTATGGATAAAAAGCTGGCTGCCTGCGTGAATATCCTGCCAAAGGCCTCGTCTATGTGAGTTGCACTGAACGTTCCTCCAAAGGACATACAAATGCTCGTCTGCAAATGGAAGCCTAAGCCAGGAATAGCAAACCCCAGAGGTGCTGGAGCACCCACAACTGGCTCAGCATCTCTCAGGATTAGGCCAATGAAACCATGCAATCAGGAGACCAGTTTATTCGTAGAAGGCTGCACTGCTTTCCGATTGCAAGACAGGGAGATTATAAGAGTGACCCCTGTACTGCCACAGTGCATTAAGCATATGAAGAATAGGGGGTGGATGGTAGACATGCCCGCCTGTGGCCATTTGTTTATTGGTTACTTAGGAATAGAAATCTTCGCAAAGAGGATTTTAGCCTCTTTCACCATGATTTAATGTGTGTTGTTTCTTTCATGGGACCTAAATTTAGAATATTAATTGATGTCTTCATGCGGTAGGAAGGGGCAGCCTTTGGCCCTGGAATATGGAAACAGCAATAATACTCACAGGCATCCTGGGCCTTCCACCCAGAGATTGGAAACCTTGTCATTAATGAATGAAGCTCAGGACGTATTAATAACCTCATTATTAATAGGTGTTGTGACTAGCGCCTGGCCACACACACAGAGCCAGGACTAGCACAAATCTTCCATTTCCAGTGCCTGAGCCACTGGACCATCCTTCCTCTCCGAGGGCCTGCCCCAAAGCCCAATGAAGCCATCCACTCCAAGGCAGACTTCTGTGGGCTCTGGATCAGGCCCCGAATGCACCACACAGCTCCCCGCCAGCCACAAATCTATCTGGGGTCCCACCCACCCTTTCCTAACCTGGCTGGTAGAGTTGAACAACAGCACTCCAAGGAGAGCTGGTCCAAGCAGTGCAATTCTCTAACATTTCTCCCACTCCACTAATCCCTCAGTAGCCCTGGGCTCACCTGCCCCATCTCAGGAGGAGTCTCTGTTCCTACTTCAATCTCTCGCGCAGCAGTCTCAAGCAGGGTGATGCCATTGAACTCGACTCCTGCAGAACCATCCTACAAAGGGGATCGGTTCTGGGTCCAGTTCTGTTCAAGATCTTCATCAATGATTTAGATAATGGCATACAGAGTACACTTATAAAGTTTGCGGATGATACCAAGCTGAGAGGGGTTGCAAGTGCTTTGGGGGATAGGATTAAAATTCAAAATGATCTGGACAAACTGGAGAAATGGTCTGAAGTAAATAGGATGAAATTCAACAAGGACAAATGCAAAGTACTCCATTTAGGAAGGAACAATCAGTTGCACACATACAAAATGGGAAACGTCTGCCTAGGAAGAGTACTGCAGAAAGGGATCTGGGGGTCAGAGTGGATCACAAGCTAAATATGAGTCAACAGTGTAACGCTGTTGCAAAAAAAAAAAAAAAAAAAAAGCGAACATCGTTCTGGGATGTATTAGCGGGAGTGTTGTAAGCAAGACACAAGAAGTAATTCTTCCACTCTGAGTAGGCCTCAGCTGGAGTATTGTGTCCAGTTCTGGGTGCCACATTTCAGGAAAGATGTGGACAAATTGGAGAAAGCCCAGAGAAGGGCAACAAAAATGATTAAAGGTCTAAAAAACATGAACTATGAGGGAAGATTGAAAAAAACTGGGTTTGTTTAGTCTGGAGATGAGAAGACTGAGAGGGGACGTGGTAACAGTTTTCAAGTATGTAGAAGGTTGTTACAAGGAGGAGGGAGAAAAATTGTTCTTCTTAATCTCTGAGGATAGGACAAGAAGCAATGGGGTTAAATTGCAGCAAGGATGGTTTAGGTTGGACATTAGGAAAAACTTCCTAACTGTCAGGATGGTTAAGCACTGGAATAAATTGCCTAGGGAGGTGGTGGAATCTCCATCATTTGGGATTTTTAAGAGCAGGTTGGACTAGGGTGACCAGATGTCCCAATTTTATAGGGACAGTCCCGATTTTGGGGACTTTTTCTTATATAGGCTCCTATTACCCCCCACTCCCTGTCCCGATTTTTCACACTTGCTGTCTGGTCACCCTAGGTTGGACAAACACCTGTCAGGGATGGTCTAGATAATACTTAGTCCTGCCATGAGTGCAGGGGACTAGACTAGATGACCACTCGAGGTCCCTTCCAGTTCTATGATTCTACGAATAGCTCCTCTCTGTTTTCAGAGCGGTGTGTGATAATCCGTGTTAAGGCTGGATCCTGGTTACACTTATGCGCACACAGCTGTTTTAGCCTCCTCCTTCCCAGGCCAACTGAGCCCCTAGCGGCTGCTCACTAGCCACTCTGATGCCTCCAGATGACTTCTGGCCTCCAGCTCCGGGCACATGGGTGGCATGATGGCAGCATTCTGCCAAGAGAATTGTTCTAAAAGGGCACGCGTGTGATCAAGGAGATTTGCCCCTGTTATTCCAGTCCTGGGCCCCCAAACAGCCCCGGCAACGCGCTTTGCTGTTCCCTTGCCGGTCCACACCCCAGCATAGCTCTGCCAACTCACCTCATTCCTGACATTCAGACTCCCCTCCTAATCTTGCCCCCACCCAGTTCTGCTGAGGCACCTCAGTCCTGACCCATGGTAGCTCCAGCCGCTCCAACACCACAGACGCTCCCTCATCTACTCTGTGTAGACCTAGCCGCAGGCAAGCAGCCGGACATTTTCTAGGACGATAAATGTTCATTTTTCATAAATGCAGTGATTGCCCTCAAGACTGTCACATCCCATGGGGGTTCTGACATGGAAGTAATTTAAAATGCTTACAGTCGCCTGGTACCTCGGGTTTTCCGGCTCAGATCAGCAACCAGCTGCCAGATTTGTCCTTGCTCTGCAGGCACGTGGCTCAGGCAGACAATCTACCCCTGAACGCTCTACCCTTAGTACATGCTTATAAAGCCCCTTAGCGTGCTCGGGAAGCGAGCCTCTTTGCCCGTAAATGTCATCCAAGGCGTTCATTCCCTACTGTGTCCAAACAGCCAGACGTAGTTCCCAAACTTGCAATGCGCTCTGCTTGGGCAGAGCCCTGTGCCAGCAGAGAGCACCACCGATCTCACTGGGGCTCCACATGGATGCAAGGGTCCACCTGGGCTGGAGCTGGGCCATACTGAGCAGGGGAGAAAGCGTTTAGCCAGCAATCTGTCAGGTTTGTGACTCCACCCTCAGTCAAATCCACAGCAAGTGATTAGAAAATGTGACATTTCTAGAATGACACAGAACAAGATAAAGAAATGTGACCTGGTAGCATGCACTGAACAGGCAAAAATCAAACCCTAATAATACTTAGCTCTTACAGAGTACTTGCCTTCAGCAGATCTCAAAGCATTTCAATGTCTTTAATGGATTTTAATGCCGAGCCAGTATAAATGGGACTGCAGTCATTTACTGTATTTCTTTCTTTCTTCTTCTTCTTTTAAATCTAGGTATTTTTGGAAAGGGGAAATAGAAGAAGCCACTGAAATACTTCTAGTAAGTGTCTGGTCCTGTGTATGTAGTAGAGAGACATGTTTCTAAGAGGGGCCCCGTTTCTGACACTCACCTACGATTAATTCAAATATTATGAGGAGTTGCGGGGACGGCTCCAGCTCAGGGCAGTAGTGGCCAACAGTCGGTACCATCTGAGGACTGCGTGAAATGGATTTGGAGGTTCTCTCTCCAGTTCCTTGAGGACAGGGGTCCACATCACAGAAACCCCCAGCAGAGACACCCTGACCTCAATGGGCCACAATAGGCTGAACTCTCACTTTGAGAAGGTTCCATTCAGGTCAGGGCACAGCAGCAGGCAAGGAGGGGGAAACGTTTACTTTGCTAAGCAGGGCTGTCAGTCCAGCATTTTTCCTGCATGTACGTGGCTAGAAGCACCAGCCCCATTGTGCTGGGCACTTTCCAGACACATAGAATGATTGAGTACCTCCTCTAAAGAGTTTACAGTCTAAACAGACAAGGCAGGGGAATTATTCCTCTCCCTGTTTTACACACAACACCGAGCTCTTTTATAATTCATCAGTAGATCTCAAAGCACTCTACAAAAGGAAGTAATTGTCATTATCCCTGAGGCACAGAGCAGTGAAGTGACTTGTCCAAGGTCACCCAGCAGGCCAGTGGAAAAAGCTGGGAACAGAACCAAGGTCTCCTGGGTTGTAGTCCAGGTCTCTATCCACTAGGCCACACTGTCTCTCAGATGAGAAACTGAAGCACAAAGAGATTACATGATTTGCCAGACATTCTGCTGCAGACAGTGCTAGTGTATTTCAGACATCTCCCATGGGACTCTAGCTCAAAGTTATTTGAATAATTTGCATATGCCATAATATTGCCATGAGACTTCTTAAGTGACTTTAATTCCCTCAAGAGAACTAAAGTAGATGCTGTCAGCATTAGTGTGGAAGAATCATGTGTGTGAGAACAATTCCACTGTCCCAGATTATATTTCTCTTTACATCGTCTCTTTTTCTTTTACAGTTAGTGAAAACCAGGACGTCAAGAATAAGTGAATTATCGGACTACATCAGGTGAGGCTCCTGCCTGTTGCAAATGATATTTTCCCCCTCAACTAAATTTGCCATCTCTAACTCAACCAGTCAGAGGGCACAGTTACTTCCTCCCAACACCCATGTGTAGTTGTTTAGCTCCTTGACTGCTTCTGCAGGTGCCAAATATCACAGACATCATATCAATTCAAAGCTTACACTAAACTGAAAAACTAGGTAAAGCCCAGCTGGTTTCTAGTTGAAATTGAGTCCACATACCTCAAAAAAGTCTCTCAGGTTCACCAACATGGACGGAACTTCAGCTTTTGTGTTGTAGCCATAGGGAATTCACGGAATCAGTGCAAAGCTAGGTGAAACAGAGTGGTTTGGTCTTAGTTGTACCTTTGAAGGAAATATTTTTCTCACAACATGAACAATGAGCCTGTGGAACTCACTGTCACAAGATATCATTGAATTATCAAGATTCAATTATATGGATCCACTGATATGGATAACAAGAATATCTAGAGTCATCGTAAATAAATAAGAGCTTCGGAGAGGATATCAACCCTGATGCTTCAGGGCTTAAGTCAACCTCTAACAAGGGGGAGGGTAAGAAAGAAACTTTCCCTTAAAACAGGTGATCCTATGATTTGCCTACTTCAGGGTTTCTTTCATCTTTCTCTGAAAGATCTGGTCCCGGCCATGGTTGGAGACAGGCTGCCAGGCTAGATGGGCCACTGGTCTGATCCAGTCTGGCAATTCCTGTGTGTGAATGATTCCCTCTCGCCCCTGAGCAGCCCCGTGCGGCTGGGTGCCCAAACACCAGGGTACTATCTCACTTCTCTTTTGGGGGCCCTAAGGGCTCTACAACAGACTCTCTTACCCCAATAACACCCCTCTTTGCACAAAACATAGTGCAAATAATCCATCCCCAAACACATCCATTTATCACACCCACTGCATATAGTCCCTAGAATCCCCCAACACCTAGCTCATCACTGTAACACATACCACAGTCCAGCATCTTCCACCACACCACGCTCTTCTTCAGTCCTCTCCTGTCGTGCCAGCGTGGACATCTCAGTCCTTCCAGCAGGAGTGCCACTTCACTCTTCCCAGTAGGAGCCCACCCTCCCACAGCTTCTCTGCTGGGGGTTCCTCTTCATCGGGGAGCATCCACCACTCCCTGGTTCCATTAACCTCTCATCTCAGAAAGGCCAGCAGGTAGGCCCTTCCATTGCTCCCCTGGCCCACGGCCCCCTTTGCTTCCAGCTCTCCAACGTGCAGACGTCAGCCGCTCCGCTGATTGCCTGCCTGCCTTCAGCCTTCTCTGGCCCTTGGCTTCAGTTTGGAAGCTAGCAGGCAACTCCCTTTGCTGCTCTCCTACCTTCAGTCCTTTCCAGCCCTCTAGCCTTTCTTCCGGTTTGGAGAGACCATTTGGGAAACTTCTCTGCAGGCAGCCCATCTGCTACCCCCCTCCCATAGCTTCCATCAGAGACCTCCCACAGGTGCTGCCCCATTCACTTAACTGGTCAAACTGGCAACAGCTGTACTGGCATAAAGGAGCTGGACCATCTTCATTTAAAGGGGGCAGCCACCCTGTGATGCCGTGTTTACTTAAACCCCAAACTCACAGCGAAAAGCTCATGGATTTTTTAATCTACATGATCTGAAGAGAAGGGCCACAGAACTGCTTTGAAGTCAGAGGCAGAGTCTGGAGGCCCTTCTTGAAAGATGCTCCTGTGACCTGAAAGCTCCTTGTTTCTTGGGGCTGTAAATAAGATTGAGCTTGTTCCTACAGCAGAAATGATCTGCTCCCATTGGGGGGCTGTGTGTATTTTCCATTTTAGATCCATGCATCCCTTTGAGATTCCTGAATTTATCAGCCTGCCGATAGACCAAGGAAACCCCCTCTATTTAAAATGGATGGAAGAAGGTGTCCCCGATGACTAGCTGGACTGCTCCATTCTGTTCTCCAGACATACCCAGCGTTTCCTTCCTGCCAGGCGTAGAGGACATTTGCTTTGGCGCTCTAGTCGTCTCTCACTGGAGGTGGGACTGGTGCATACATACGGAAGGACAATAAAACCCCAAGGGAATGTAGGTAGCACAAGCGCCTGGGATTTGGAATTTGACTCTTACTTGAAATACAGTTTAATGGACACGCCTCGTTTGTGTAAACCTACATTCTACTGAGCATTTAGCAACCATCGTAAGTGGAGCCTGAAAGGGCACAAGTTGTCCAAGAATAGTTTCAAAGTTGTGAACTGCAGGGTCTGCAAAGGGGTTGTGATGGGCTGTGAGCTCCTAGGGAGACGCTATGGCTATTTATAGGACCACCGGGTGAAAATGCACACGATAGGCCCCAGCAACACAGTCCATGGAGAAGGACCAGAGTTCCAGTCCACTGGCTTTCAGGGGTTGGCTGCACTGCAGAGGAGGCATGTGCAGCCCCAGTGACAGTGAGCCGGCATGATCGCTGGTCTGTCTGCCTCCTGAAGAAGGATTGCTGCAAAGTGGGGGAACCAAAGATGGGGAAGGTCCTGCCGAGCCCTCTGTCCCGCCTGCCCAAATGAACGTAAATCAGGATGCAGCAAAACAGCCCACGATGCACCAGATCACGTCATCTCCTGCTGTGCGGCACCGGTTGCAGCAACATGTTGCTTTGCGTCCTGACAAGGCAGCCGAGGCAGTTTAAAAACAGCCAGCCATTCAGAGTGCTGCCTACTGATCCCAGGCAGCGCAAACGAGGCCCCACTGGGGTGGGGAGAAAGCTGGACTGGGGGACGCGGCTGACAATCGCCTACTGCTTCTGGGAAGAGCACAAACGGTTAATGCTCCCCAGAGCATCCAGCAATGCCTAACGGCAGCAGGGAGCCAGTGAGGGCCAATGCCATGCTGCACAACAGTGCCAGGCTAAGGAGACAAACCTGGTCCCAAGAAAAACTTCCTTCTGGCTGAAGCAAACACTTTCTCCCTTGGCAGCATGTTGCACTGCAAACAGAGGCACAGGCTTTCAATAGATTAATTTTATTATCAGGTAAACTATGGAACACTATGTAGTAATTGATGTGTCCGAGACATTAATAAACAGAAGTGTTTCTTACTCCTGATGCCTGGTTTGCTCTTAGACTTTTGTGGTTATGAAAAGGCCAGTTGGGCCGAGAGGGGCAGGCCTGCTCTGGCATTGATCTTTCTGGGAATGTGGGGGTGGGGGGTGGATTCTGCAGCACGCTCTGCCCTCGAGTATGTGGGCCAATGTTTGTGGTGAAGCCACCAGGAAAAAGGGTTCTCTTTGAGAAGGACTGGGACTTTTGGCCACTGTACTGCCAAAATGTTGGCTGTGGGTGATAACTACAGCCTGGGCCTGCTCTTGCTCCCATGGGTCAGTTCTGCCAGTGGTTTATTAATTCACGCAGGGCTTGATCTAAAGCTGAGTGAAGTCAATGAGAGTCTCTCCCTTGGCATCAGGGGGCTTTGGCTCAGGCCCGTAGTGCTGCGGTGGGTGACACTTTGCAGGTGTCAGTTGATGTCCCTGCCCTGAATGTAAAGTATACAGGTAGCACACAGAGATGTCGGCATGCTGTGGGGTGGGATGATAACACTGAGGGAGCAAGGGGCCAATAGGAAGGGGAACGGGTCTGTAATGGGAGCAGAATTGGGTCACTTGAAGTGTGCTTAAAATCAGATTAACCCTAAGGGAGACGGAACAGGGCTAGCCCTGCTGCAATTGCTTGGCAGATGCTGTCAGGGCTGAGGCAAAGGATGCAGCGCTGGAGAATGTCTGACCACTGGAACCACCGCTGCATGTATCTGCCAGTCAACAAGCACTTGCAATGAAGCCTGGCTCTAGACACTGGTGGAGAGCCATCCCCCGCTCCGAGCTGCAGTAAAGTGGGTTTCACTCGCTTGAAGCCAAAAACATAAGAACAAGTCAGGGGAGGAAACTTGCACAGTCTGAAATTCAATGCGAGATGTGCACAGGCGGGGTGACATCACTCTCCCTGTGCTCATTAGCACTTGCAGCCACTCCTACCTACTCTGAATCCTACCTACTGGCACTTTGCTGTGGTTTTAAATGGGCCCTGGATGTGCTAAGCTGCGGAATTAAAGCTACTTTGCAGAAAAAAGGTCAGCAACCAGCAAATGGGAAAGAGATTTATTAGTGGGGTTGAAGGGCAGATTGGCCAGGTCCCTTCATTTTCTAGTGTCAACTTACTTGTTAGATGCTATGAATGTTCCAGTGCTAAATGTAATTAGTGGGATACTGGCAGAGCACGTGGAGAACACCCCTGCGCCTGCAGAAAAGGAGCCATTTGCTCTTTAATGAGCACATGTGGGCAGGATCGCTGTTTGACATCACAGCCAAAGAAAAAAAAAGTCTGTCCAGACCTGGTCAGATTTGTACCGTGAACCCTGAAAATTGCCTTAGAATTTTATGGTGAAATAAAATGTCCTAGGGCAGGGAGATTTTAACGGGTGAGTCATTTAATAATCTGACTGTGAGAAAACACTCTGGGGCACTTAGCTGACCTAGGAGCTTTGCAGCGACTAGTGAAAGCGCTCATGGCGCTATCCCACTAGGATCTTGCACACGCCTAGGGGAGCGCTGGCTTCGCCTGAGAAAGCTGAAAGGTGGGTGTGAGCCTGGCATGCCAGCCTCACAGCGTGTCAAGGATGGACTGGACTGTGGAGATTGAGCAGTTCAGGATCAAGGCACCAGCAGAATGAGAGGCCCTGTTTGCTGCTACCTCCGCTGCCCCGTTCTAAAGCCAGTGAGGCTGTCAGACTCCAGGGCTGTCAAGCCAGCAGAACTACTTCCCTGCTCTGTGAAGAGTCACCCTCTGCCCCGTGATCTAGGTACATGTTAAAGAAAAGCACAGAACTGTCTGAAATAAACTGGAGTAATTCTGTCTCCGCAGCTCCTGGGGTCCACACTGGGTGCGAGCCTACTGTGATTTACATTCTTTACTTTCCTCCTACTCTTTAAACTCAGAGTGAAATGCTAGCGCTTTAATGGCTAAAATACCTCAGCTCCGTACAGTTCAGTGCTCCCTTGAAGCCCCTCTTGCCTAATGGTCCAGTTTAAAAGATTTTTCACATTTCTTAGCCTCTTGGACCAGAGCTATGCAGACTAATCCTGTTACAGTACAAAGCGCATGAGTGCTGCTGTAAATCAGAGGCCTCATCTCCACCATGCTGCATACATAAAGTATGCATGATACTGTAGGATAATCCAGGATAGGAAAAAATGCATCTCTAATCTGCTCCTTTTCATCCGCTGACAGAGTTCTAGCTCACACACCACAAGGAAACAGGGCTTTTATTTCCTTTAATAGGACATGCAACATCATTGTTGAATATAAACATAGAATTCCCCCGAGATGAGAGCCAGGTCTTTCCACCCTGCCCTTTGTTTTACAGCTAGAAATTACATGAACAGCAAATTAAAACACCATATTTAGTAATACCGGCTACAGCCCCCTGTGCTGCTGGGGTCCTGTCAGATTTC